>NC_140644.1:13008577-13238918 GCF_978046115.1 Saccoglossus kowalevskii | reverse complement strand
TTAATAACAAATTGTATGTCTTTTCTAAATGACTATAGTATTGCCTAGGCTGTTTTATAGCTGTGGAATCATAGCCCTATGTTGCCGACCGCATTATTTACGTGACTGACTCTGGCCGGCCCGGTTAAAATCCACATGCCAAATTTGGTCGTCGCGAAAATCACATTTTAAGACCTTCGAAAGTACTCACTATGTTTATTTACTTCCAAACAATGACCAGAACCTATTTGCGCTGTGAAATGATGACGGTGGTCATAATTAATTGACTTTATTTACTGTACACAGAGTCGCAGAAAAATAACAAGACGAAAGACGCCATTTTGTATTCCAGAGTTTATAGCAAATTACGCGAGACCTATAATTTTGTACCACGTGACCGAAATCAGTAGATAAATTGCGTTTATGCAACTAGTTTCTATTATTAAACAAAAATCATACAATTATAAATACTGTATGTGATTGCTTTTTTGGAACAATTAGAATAACGGGAAGTATGAGTTTTATTCTTCCACCACTGTATCACATGACCGCCAAACGAGATTACATTTATTCTGTGCTAGGGAGTGTGGGATGTCAATGGCTGCCGTTTTCTCGTAATTTGCTTGGTTTCCGCGGTAATTGTAAAATATCACAAATTATTGCTTATTTATAAACACAAATTGCAAACAAAAGTTTGTATGTTATTCATCCAGCAATCAATTCACAATAAAGGTACATCACACCATAGTAATCAAAAGCAAAAGCGATTTAATTTATGTATGCCAGATTTCTGTTATTAAACTGTGATAGATCCCGTAGCTCTATGTTCGACGTACAACTACAAAATTAAAAAAAAGACGTCCAAATGAAATTGTTAGGGCGAAATTCGATTGTAGGTCGCACCAAAGAGCTACGGAACCGCAGCTAGCTGTTTTATTGACTATTGACACACCTTTGTCATTTACGCAAGAGTATAATATATTATACAAATTGTTCTATCTCGTCATGTTATAGAGAAAAAATATGATAAAATAAGAAAGTGACTGACATGTTTTATACAAGAATATCATTCAGGTTATGGGTATAAATTACTAAAATAGTAATATCAATACCTCATTAATTACTTAAATCTTGCGTATTAAAACATTTTAATTTCAAGAAAATAAATAGCTGCTAAAATATAAAAATTTCCAGAATGGATGATACAACTTGACAACACCAGCGAATTCTGTCATCATATACGGAATATTTTACAGAAATGCATCTCAAATGGAAGAAACACAAAACGGAAAAATAGCATATCGCTCGGTGGCTCAGTTGTTGTCCGTCTGCTCAACGTCCGCATATAGATTATTTAAATTCAAGCTGGACATGTACATGAAGTTTAAACTATCACTTTCTGGATCAGATGTACTATATACATGTCTATAAATTACTGTTTTGAGAAATCGATGCACATTCGAAATTGGAATTGAACACAACATGATGATGATGATGATGATAGAATCAAATGGACGACTCGAGACACCGCAGCAGTCTGAGCAGGCACACTAAACAAGTCATAGTGCGATAGCTAGCTAGTAAATATCAATATTAGTATTGAATCGTCATATACTTACCTAGCAGCTTCGCCGAACAGTTTCGATGCACTAACACCATTTCAATCGGCGACGGATATGCTATGCAATTGATTTTTAAAAGTACGACAGTTGAATTGAGCTCCGCGATATGGCTGTTAGGACAGCCGATTGTAATACCCCCTAAGTTAGCGTCACTGTGTCTGCGTCAAAAAGATGACAATTCGGTCTGAAAAGATGCGCAAGTAAAGAAAACTTAAATTAAACATAACAAATTACTCCAAATTATACACAAACTGTCCAGAATTATTCAGAATTATGAGATTTATTGACTTGTGAAGAAAAATAATAACAAAGAGCAAGAGGACGTTGGTTTTAATTTTCGCGGGTACCAAAATAGTGGCAAATACCAAAATAGTGGCTTAACACACGTACAATCTTATATGTTGTTGTTTTTCAATTACGCAAAATTCGCCGAGAAGCAAATTTTACTGAATTTGTTCATGATGAAAATCTGCGTTTTATATTTCCCTGTTCTGTGTCGTTAGAGGCCTCTCCCTTCTAACTTTTATTGTAGTTGGAATGAGAACGAAGAACGGGTTATCAATGACATTGATTTACATAGAGAATAATATATGTTTGTCTTCATGGCACTGGCGTTATGATCAAGTCCATGTAGTACGATCAAAGCAAATGTAAAGAACGTTTAGAAGCAATAGGATTTGTCAAAACCATGTGGTTAAAATAGGGAGTCGTAACCTGCACATGCGGTAGACGGCCATAGCGTGTCGTTGTTTACAAACAAGCGTCTACCCATGAGCCTTTGCGTTCTTAGCATGCGTTGTTATCGTCGTTTGGGACTCAATTCCCCCCCCCCCCCCCACTCAGGATCCATAGGGGGCCGCATGCGCGTTCCCATTTTCTCGGGAAAGAGGGTACTTTTTGACGATCTGTCTCGGGAACATTTTCCCGAGAAAATCGTAGAAAAGGGGGTATTTTTTGCTTGTTTTCCCGAGATTCTCAAAATAGGGGTGTATTTCAAAACACTTCCCGAGATATACAAAAAAGGGGGGTTTAAAAGGAGTTCTAGACTGAAAAGTTCCCTAGATAGGGGGTGAAATTCACCGGAAAAGCCCGTGAAAGGGGGGGGTTAAATTTTCTTCTTTTCTCTAGATAGGGGGGTCAAAAAAAATGAGGAAACAAGCATAGGCCCCCCTAAATATAGGGAGTGGGGGGGCGGGCTCAATTCCCCGTGCTCGCGTGAGCTACTATTCAAAAAGCAGTCCAGGCCGATGGGCTGACACCACTTTGAGTTATCGGTGAGACTCATATCACACTTAGTAGAAACGGCATTGATTTTACACTCGGCGCACTCGTCATCGAAGAATTGGATGTCGACATTTTAGCTGGCACACCGTTCATGACAGTCAATGACATTTCCGTACGCCCAGCTATGCAGCAAATAACTATCAAAGGCACACATGTGGTTAGGTATGGAATCGAAGACGACACACTTCATTCACACAAAGTACGTCGCACACAGGCATTTGTATTGCGTTCCCCTCCAGCCTCATCTGTTATTTGGCCTGGCGAATTTCTAGAAATTAAACTACCACCTCAAACCGTCACATAGATGGCCTCAGCCAGATATCATTGAATCAGTCGCAGGCAAAATTCGCATTTGTAACAACTCAATGTCACCAAAGGTAATACGGCGCAATGACCACTTTTGCCAAATTCGTCATACAACATCACCACCATCAGCAGCATCTAGTACACCAGTCAAGAACACTCCTGACAAATCTCGTCCGCGCTCACCAACAATGCACTCGGATGGTATCAACCTTGACCCTGACGCAATTTTGAGGAACGATGAGCGCTCCCAATTTCGAAGTCTCCTTCGTACATACGACGATGTCTTCAATCCATCAATTTCCGGTTACAACAGTGCATGTGGTAAATTTGAAACGCCTGTTGAGCCTCCTCAAAGGAAGGGGCGCGACCCTCAATACACTCAGGATAAGCTCCTAGAGTTACAGAAAAAGTTCGACGACCTCGAAAAATTGGGGGTATTCCGTCGACCAGAAGACGGAGTTACCGCAGAGTATCTGAATCCATCATTTCTGACGTCGGTTGTTACAGCAAACCACAACCTTCGCTAATGCCGAATGTCGATTCAACACTACGAACCATTGCCTGCTGGAAATATATGCTCAAAACTGATCTAACCAGTGCTTTCTACCAAATCCCATTAGCAAAGGCCTCGATGAAATATTGCGGTGTCGCAACACCTTTTCGTGGTGTGCGAGTATATACACGTTCGGCCATGGGCAGCCAGGGTCAGAAACTGCTCTTGAGGAGCTAATGTGTCGCATATTGGGTGACTATATACAAGAAGGGTGCGTCACAAAACTTGCTGATGACCTATACTGTGGAGGGAACACCCCACTTGAGCTACTCCAAAACTGGGAAAACGTTCTACAAGCATTAAGTAAGTGTAACATTCACTTGTCAGCTAGCAAAACAACAATCTGCACAAAGTCCACAACCATTTTGGGTTGGATTTGGCGAGAGGGTCAACTTTCAGCGAGTCCTCATCGCATTGCAACTCTTTCATCATGTCCACCTCCTGACACTGTCCGTGAACTACGCTCATTCATCGGCGCCTATAAAGTATTAAGCCGTGTCATAAAAGGTTGTGCAGCTATAATCGCTCCATTTGAGTCAGCACTTGCAGGCCTGTCATCACCTGACAAAATTCAGTGGTCAGATGGCTTACTACATAGCTTTAAAACAGCACAAACTTCACTCGCACAGAACAAATCAATTGCTCTTCCTCGTCCCTCAGATCACCTATGGATCGTAACCGATGGCTCAGTCACCAAGCATGGCATTGGCGCAACCTTCTACGTAACGCGCAATGACAAAACTTCACTAGCAGGATTCTTCAGTGCCAAACTACGCAAACACCAAGTTACATGGCTACCATGTGAAATCGAAGCACTATGTATTGCGGCATCAGTTAAGCACTTCAGTCCGTTTATTATCCAATCAGAGCACCAAACCTGCGTTCTAACTGACAGCAAGCCATGTGTACAGGCAGTTGACAAACTCTGCCGTGGGGAATTCTCATCAAGTCCATGTGTCACTTCCTTTCTTTCTACTGTCAGTAGGTACCAAGTTGCATTACGGCACCTTGCAGGTTCAGCCAACTTGCCATTCAATTTTGCAAGTCGCAATCCACCAGAGTGTGACGAACCAAATTACCAAATTTGTCAATTCATCCAGCGCACTGAGGATGCGATTGTAAGGAGGTCCACCATTACAGACATCATTAACTGCAAACTACGCTTCTCGTTAACCACCAGATCAGCGTGGCTAAGTACACAATCACAGTGTCCAGATTTACGACGTGCGCACGCTCACCTAAAACAAGGAACAAGACCATCAAGGAAACTCCCCTCAATCCGGGATGTGAAACGATATCTTGCTATTGCTACTATCGCAAGAGATGGTCTCCTCGTCGTTAAACACAATGAACCCTTCCAAGTGTCATCTGATCTAATAATCCTTCCACGCGCTGTTCTTAACGGACTTTTAACTGCACTTCACATCAAACTAGATCACCCAACTAAACACCAGCTAAAGCAAGTCGTTAAACGCAACTTCGACGCTCTCGACCTGGACAAATCCATAGAGTTAGTGTCAAAACAATGTCATGTCTGTACGTCACTTAGTAAGCTGCCTGATACGCTAATAGAACAAACTTCTGAGGACCCACCACACTCAGTCGGAGTATCTTTCGCAGCTGATGTAATCAAGCGCAATCGCCAACTCATACTCGTTATAAGAGAAACCGCTACGTCTTACACCATTATCGATAGTGAGAACAAAACCGCACTACGTGAAGGTATAACCCGCTTAGTCATAGAAATGCGTGCACTCGACGGCCCATTTGCCGTGGTCAGTGTCGATCCAGCTTCTGGTTTCATAGCGCTACGTAATGATAGCATGCTTGAACAGTACCGTATCAATGTTGAGATTGGTCGCATTAAAAACATCAATAAGAATCCCGTAGCCGAAAAAGCCATCGGTGAACTGGAAGAAGAGCTTCTCCGGCAAGATCCAAGTGGTGACCCAGTTACTGCTGTAAAAATTGCTATAGCAACCGCACGATTAAACTCTTGCATTCGCAGTCATGGACTATCAGCTCGCGAAATGTGGATACAGCGTGACCAATTCACTAATGAGCAAATACCACTTGCCGACCGTGAGCTCATTACACAACAACGCGAGTCACGCACTATTAATCATCCATACAGTAAAAAGTCTAAGACCAAAAATTGCGACAGTGCAGTCAGCAACGTCATGGTCGGTGACTTAGTCTACTTACGGTCTGACCGCAACAAGTCCCAAGCTCGCAGTAGATTCCTCGTTGTCAGTATCAATGGGGAGTGGTGCTTCATTAGAAAGTTCACTGGCTCGCAGCTGCGCGTTACTTCATACAAGGTCAAATGCAATGAATGTTACAAAGTACCTGACCAGTACTTTGACACCACTACTTACAACAAAACACCTGTTCAAGACAACAGGGATACAGAGGCCGATGATCAGCAAGTATCTAGCTTTCCTTCCAGTCCGATTACGCCTGCGACACCAATCGAAATATGTCTCCCCACAATCGATGACAATTCTTATCTTGTAGACAATGTAGTCAGTAGTGAGACAAGTAAAACAGAGAATATTGAGTCTTTGCCTAGTCCCCCTCCAATATCTAGACCCCAACGACATCGTAAACCTCGTAAAGTGATCGTAAAGTATCTAGAAGATTATGTAACATAATCAATGTACTTTTTGTGACATTTATTGGATCATTTTGCTTGTTATGCCATTGCCACTTAAACAATGAATTTTCGTGTTTTCTCGTTTTCGTTTACGATGTTTTTCTTTGAAAAAGAAAGAAAGAGGTCATGCCAGTGGCTAGTATTTATAGTTCACCAGCGGCTTGTATTTATAGTTGTATGCGCTCCTTTAGTAGCGCTGTGCATGACGGGTGTCTCCCGCCATTGTTGTTGCTTTTCAATAAAGCTGTTTCTTATCGTTCACCGGTGTTTGTATCATTACTGGCGTAGAAACAGTTTCCATATAGGAAGCAAGTGCCAAGATATAACAAAAAACAATGACACTTGAGTCAGTGAAAGTTGAAGCGGGAGGGTTGTCACTTGCGCACGCGCAGGAATTGAGTTCCAAGCGATGATAACAACACACGCTAAAAACACAAATGCTCATGGGTAGACGCCTGTTTGTAAACAATGACACACTATGGCCATCTGACGCATGCGCAGGTGCCGACTCCCCCGCTTTAATGAAATATAACTTATATTACTTGGACGATGATAAACGCGCAATCTGAATAATCTCACATATATTCAACGAGCATACCAATACCAATAACATCAGCCAATACCATGCGATACAATTCACACTAGTTGATGACGCTGACGTTTTGTTTTTGCAGCCTCCAGAAACAGCAATTGGTGAAGACATATATAATTCCCATTTAGCCAGCCAAAGACGAGTACAACTAGCCAGAAATGCGTGCATTCGTAACAGATTAACTACTGGACGCAGAAACAGACGTTATATTGTTTCTAGAAAATACAGATTTATGTTTCAGCATATACCTAAAGTGGGATGTACTACGTGGAAAAGCCTCTTACGAGGTGTGGATGAACAATGTGAATTCAAATTCAGACATTTATCAGCTACAAAGTCAATAAAACATTATAAAAAAGTTGTTTTCTTCCGAGAACCTTTAGAAAGACTTGTTTCCTGTTACTACAGCAAATTTCATATTTCATCCAACCGTTCATCTCTGTATGAAGACTTATTCAGGAAGAGCATATCGACAATACGGAAACTAAGCACTTATGACACACAGATTGGACAGGGAAGGTTGAACGTAACATTTCAAGAGTTTGCACAGTTTATTATTACAAATGGTGACAAGTTATTGCCCGAGCATATCCACTGGATGCCGCAATACAAACTATCGGATGTATGTCTGGTAAAATTTGATTTTATCGGTCATATGGAGAAACTATCTTATGATGGACCATTTGCACTCCACTTACTTGGAATTGACAATTTAGTTCATTTTCCAACTGTACACGAAAGAAAAGGTGATACACTATTCAGAAAAACAATTGAAACTTTGCCGAAATATACATTGGACCAATTAATCGAATTTTATCGGTTAGATTATGAAATACTGGGATACAGTCATCCTAGTATAGCGAACAACGAAAGGTTATAATTCAACAAACTCAACTTGAAGCCTGTAACTATACACAAGCATATCGACCAAATAGAGAATTTTTAATTGCGATTTGGTCATATGCATTTTATATATGCCTATTCAAGATGCTTGATTACACTATTACAATGTTCACAAGTGTGCCAAAATGCCAGTTTGGAAGCCAGCTTTATTTATTTATTTATTTATTTATTTATTTATTTATTTATTAACACACAACATCCCCCGGAGGGGATGAAAAGGGTTACAAATCAGATATTAGTAAAAGAAAAATAACCACATAAAGAGTAAGGGAACAAAAAGGCATAAAAAAAAAAAAAAGATAATAAGTTGAATACAAGGAATGTATTACTGGCTTAGTTTATGTAGGTGCTGCTGTCTTGTATTAAAACAGTTTTTTAAATATTGCGCTAAAGGAATTGACATTTTCTCGTCACTTAGTAATGATATGAATTTATTTTCATTACCATCTTCTACGCAATTACGACGATGACATCTGCGACTTCTTAGAATTTAGTTGGCCCATCTACTACTCGCGCGACTTTCTTCCTACTTCGCATGCAACGAATCACACCTCGGCTTTACAGTTTGCTGAGCACGCGGACAGTTTTCTGGAATCGGAGCTACCTCTCGGCGCATCTGTTGGACCGTTCGACACTCCGCCATTGTCACACCCGCTCATTACCTCACCATTAACGACCGTGGCTAAGAAGGGCTCATCTTCCCGTTGCGTGGTCGTGGACTTAAGTTTTCCAGAAGGCTACTCGGTCAACGACGGCATCCCAGGGGACAGTTACATCGGGGATGATTACAAGCTCAGATATCCTACAGTTGACTCCACGTTAGATCACATCCGTACACTTGGTTCCGTTTGCCTCCTTTATAAACGAGACCTCAGCAGGGCATACCGTCAACTTCGCGTGGATCCGAGAGACTACCACCTTCTCGGCTATTCTTGGAAAGGGAAATACTACTTTGATGTTTCACCACCTTTCGGGTTACGCACAGCGGCCTTAATGTGTGAACGGTCAACCAACGCAGTGCGTCACATCCTACGCAACCGAGGGCACGAGGTGATCAATTATATTGACGATTTTGGCGAAGCCCGCTCACTCCACTCAGCTTTTGCTTCTGGTTCATCGCGCAACATTACAACTCAATGGCGTGCTTTTTTCCTCTTCTGCCGTTTCTTTTGCACCCAGCCAGTTCCGGCCACAACACGATCGATTATTCGCTACACACAGTTCCTCGCCCACTCGTTTTCAAGCACGGCATCTATCCGCAACTACCTCAACGGTGTTCAGCTGCTGCATCTTTTCGTCACCGAGACCCCATCTTCACTCGACTCATTCGAACTGCGCCTTGTCCTCCGGGGATTACAGCGTATAACAGTGCACCAGCCTCGCCGCAAGTTGTCTATCACACCGGATATCCTTCTTCGAATTCATCGTCTCTTGGACTTTACACGCGCGCTGCACGCTACGCTGTGGTCCGCTTTCCTCATCGCTTTTTTTTTCGTTCCTGCGTAAGTCCAACCTGGTGCCCCCTTCAGATACAGCTTATGTCGCCCGCATTCATCTCTCGCGGGGCAGCGTCGGATACAACACCACAGGTTAGATCATTCGTATCACATGGTCCAAGACCATACAGTTCGGCGAACGGGTTCTGCACATTCCCATCCTGGCTATCCCTGGCTCCGCCCTCTGCCCAGTATCAGCCTACAAGCAGATGGTGGACATGTTGCCAGCACCTTCAGAAGCTCCCCTGTTCCTCGCGCCGTCATCTACCAGCAGACTGCATCCTTTGACCTACCAGTCTCTTGTTCGACATCTGCGATCATTGCTCAGCTCCACAGGGCTGGACCCAAACAGCTACTCCGGTCACAGCTTTCGTCGCGGCGGTGCCTCCTTCGCATTTCAGCCGGGTGCCGACCCTGAAGCAATTAAAGCGCAAGGCGACTGGCGCTCACAAGCTTACCTACTCTACATGGAATCTTCATTCGGTCGTCGCCTCAGGACGGCATCATGCATTCGCGCTGCTATCAAGTCTGGCCAAGTCGATCTGACACTTTGAACATTTGCTTTTGGCGGCTTTCATTTTTGGCCTTTTAATGCTGTATTTCACTGTATGCCAGAAATGTAATTTTAGATTCAACAGAATTAAACTAACTTTTTATTTTCTTTTGCCGCCAATTCGCTTGAGTCGGGTTCGTTCTTTGCCAGTGAATAATTGTTGTATTTTGTACGCAGTTCAAAATTGTTAATTATTCATTTGCATACTTTTCATTTGCATAACTTCGTTTGTTTGTTTAATTGCTCCACTGCGCATGTTTCTTGTAGCCAATTCGCTTCGTTCTGTTTACATGCACTGTTTACATCGCACGCTGTTCGTGCCCAGTCATTTGTGTTCGGGTTATTTTATAGTGAACAAGATAAGCCGGCTCCACGCCAATCTAGTTTAAGACGCCCTAAAATGGTAAGTCTCGACCGGCGCCCCGTTCTTGCGCAAATGGCTTTAACGCGTGTAAACAATAACGCTGCCTTAAAAGCACGCCCTCAATGTCAGCCTCGCTCTTGAGTTTCATTCATTGCAACATGGCGGTAGCGATAGCAAAGCCGGCTCAGTTTAGTCTTTATACACGTATGAACACAGGACTAATTAAAACTACTAACGATTGTTACAAAGTTGGTCAAGTCGGCTCTGTGGCACACGTGTGAACATGGTATATTTACTATATGAAATGTTTATGACTTCACCTGCTACACTGTATCAATAACAATATAATAAATTGTATATAGCATGTGATTTGTTTATTTATTTCCTTAAACAAATGAATTTAGTCAATTTTTTTAAAATTACATAAAAAAAGTCACTTTGAAACTTGAATCTTTAGTCTGATATGTAGATATGCAGCCATATTTCCAACTTTGAATCGTGTGTAAGCAAGTTGGGATAATAATAATAATAGTTTATTACGCAACTGTAATCTGCTGTGGATACAGTAAGGTAAAAATAGTGTAAAATAAAACAAATAAAAATAAAGCAACTAAAAATAACTACAAATTTAAAAGTTATAATAACTACAAAAATAGTAAAAAATAGTGTAAAATAAAGCAACTAAAAATAACTACAAATTTAAAAGTTATAATAACTACAAAAATAGTAAAAAATAGTGTAAAATAAAGCAACTAAAAATAAAGCAACTAAAAATAACTACAAATTTAAAAGTTATAATAACTACAAAAAATCAGAAAGTAATAAAAATACAGTAAATAAAGTAAAGGTAAAGATTCTCCCTACCCAGGGGTTTACACAGGCGGTGCTTTGTATATGGTATTTTTAAGATATAGAGACAGAGCCTCCTTCTCTGGGTTTGCCACAACAAACCTTTTAACTGACCAATGCTGGTCAGACCCAAAATGGACATGAAATTTGCACCACTCATGCTAACAATAGTAGTATCATCTTGATGGATATGCGCTCTTGGTTTGCATTTATTGGGAGAACAGATTTCGGTTAATTTGTATTACTTATACAATCATGATCATTAGATAGCTTAGATTGGCCTTTGAGAGTCCTGCGAGTGGCTTCTTCTCTACCAAGTACATGTATATATTCCACAGTGGACACCATATTAATCTTTTTACCAGCAGCAACAGGGGTCTGAATGTACGTCTTCGTGTATGATGATTCGCACAAACAATCATCAATTTAAATTTTAAATTAAATCAAACAAGAACATCTCACAAAACAATTTGGTGCCATGCGGCCACAATATGATGGTTCAACATGCACATACTTGCGAGATTTTTTACAAAAGTGATTAAACTTGTTATCAAAATCACTTTATAAGTTATATCTGGGAGAGACTTATTTCTCATTGTTCACGTCTTTGTTGTTAACTTATATATTTTATAATATACATAGTCAAAGACTTTAATACAAAAGAAAAACAACAAACATGATACTGTAGAATACTTTATTTTCGCTTGGAATTTATTTTCGCTATTTTCGCTGAAGGGATGATTCCGTGAAAATAAAATCCAGCGAATATACTTTTTTCCCTATATTTCACATTAAACTCATGAAAAATCAGTGAAAATAAATTCCAAGCAAAACGCCCAAAAAGCCTTTTCAGCGAAAATTAATACCAGCGAAAATAAAGTATTCCACAGTATTACATTGTACATGGCCATTTCTCCAATGTGACATAACTGATCAAATTGGCATGTGCCGCTTCGGAACTGAAACCATGTCCAGTAGTAGACCCATTTATTTGTCTTTAGAAAAACTTGCGTGATTTGTGTATTTGTGTTGTAGATTTTGGTGCGTTTTTGGCATGATTTGCCAGACAACTAAGCTCGTACATTTTAAGCAGAAGATGTATACCAACTACCAGACTAAATCAAGTGAAAAAAAACACCCAAATGAGGGGGAAGTACATAACCATATACATCTTCTAAGGAAGAACCACCCCATCCGCCCATTATAAATTGGCGTATAGCAACCAACAACCAATCCATAGACACATTACATGACTGTTGATGTAACCTGTCGTCATGGAAACATCAATGAAGAACATAATTCATTTGAGTTAACAAGTTATTGCTGTTATTTACAGTAACACACGATTCCAACACGAAGTTGTTATCTGCTGTCTCTTTCAAATTGGTTGCTGCAATAGATTTTTGAGAAATACTTTGTGCGTATTACCATTTAGGTAAATGTTTATACATATTACCATTACCAATGTTCACTGTGGTAGATAAAACTGTAAGCATTCAGCATATTGAGAAATCTAGGTTACTGTAGTTAACTATAAATTGTACTATCTGATACAATATTCACTGTACTGTCCCCTATCGTGCCAATATTTAGAGTATTAACATGTATTGAAATTTGACTTTGATTTGAATTGATAAGTTGTTGGCCATTGCTTGTCTCGGCTTCCTTTTTAACCGTTGCACCTCGCACTGGGGTTGTACCTACAATAAAACAAATTAATATCATTGTACATTATGTATAACAAAATTGATTACGGAATTAATCATTAATAGTAATAAATGGAATAACAGGAGTTAAAACTTACTTGTTGGAGACTGTGTATTTGTTGATTCTGGTGATATATGTGGTAATACCTTTACATGGTTGTCCATTGAATCGATATCAGTTCTGTTAGCCATATCATGCACATTACTTGGATTGTCTGAAAAAAATAAATATATTTTTTGAGCATTCCAGGTAATGCATTTTGTCAAGATCATTTCGACCGGGTCAACAGAATTATATCATATGAGTCACGTGCATTTACCAGAAACAAATACAAGTTGTACACAACTTACCCCCGGTACTTGTTGGGATTTCATCATATTTTGTTGTTCTGCGTAATCGCCTATTGCATGATCGTTTACAAACTATACCACATATGACTACTACTAGTATCATCAGAATTGACATAATTATAATTATAACCTCATTATCTATGGAGTAAAACAGATACATGTAGTCGTATCATAAGGTCTGATATGACCGTGGGACAGAATTGCCACCGTCTTTTGAGAACATCAGGACAATGCATATAATGGAATTGATGTCAACGATACAGTTTGCAGTATATATAATTATTAGACTCAACATTGTAGTTGATATATTATCTAATCTGATTTATTTATTTATTTATTTATTTTATTTTCAAAATGTTGCCGTCATACCTTTAAACCAATTACTGTTTCCAGGCACTGCAGGGTATATGGTGGTCAGTTTTTTTATCGTACCTATAAATATAATGTGTGTGTCATTTACAGTTGCACTCCTGAATAATTCCTAAAGCTTTATTGAGAAAATGTCATATGAAATATCTGGTGAATGTGTACAAATTTTCTGTGATTTTCAGTTCGAATGGGCGTGAACATTTTAGTTTTATTTGCTAAGGCTTTTGAGTTGTATACCAACAAACGTGTTACCACAGGGCTTCCAGTTTGTGAAGAAATAGTGGGAACCAAGTGTTACTCAAGTGTTGTGAGGTCACTAATTATCAACAGCCAGCATGTATAGGCAGATATTTTCTGGTTCGATGGTATTTAGCGAACATCTGAAATAAGTTGGGTGCCCTACAAACATTCTCTGGGAGATGCAGATCTAGTTATTTTCTAGACTGCTATCACTTGATGTTCTTGTTGCAGATGATGCAGACATTCTGGTTCTCCTCTGTTACCATGCCAACAAGTCAACAATGGAGAACTTCCTCTGCACTGTGCAAAAAAGGAGCCAAGATGTTCGAACACGCCATTTCTGAAATCTGCACTGGGTTCCTTGGCTGCGACACAACATTCCATACTCATGGCTTTAGGAAGGGAAGGGAACAGAACTGAATAGGAGTTTGAAATTGACAGACAGATAAACAAATGCCAAAGTACATTTAGTCAAATGTAAGACTGATTATAACAAGACTTTTTTGACAGTGTGTGCCCCTAAATCTACTGAAGAAAACCTTGTTTTAAATGACTGTAATTATCACAATTATCCAAGTTTGTCATAAGGTAAGGATAGTGAAAGGCAGTTTCTGTTTAAGTGTGTAGTATTTACATAAATATATAAACTTTGGCAAAGGGATAATTATTTTGTACTTCTTCAGAATCTTCCATAATTTTTAAGTCAATTCACATGAAATTCAACAAGAGACCCCTAATAATACCATATTTAGAAACCATACACATTACTGTACATGTATAATTTACATATTTATACTTTTACGGGAAAGGAGAATGTTACAAAAAAAGCTATATTAATTTGGGGCAGGCATTTGAATAAATTATGCAAATTTATGCAAATGAGGTGAAAGGATAATAGAACTTTGCAAATAAAGATGGCATAAATTTTTTATTTGACCTTAAAGACATTGGTATGGAACAACAGTCATCGGTATAAACTTTCAATGGGTTTCATATCCAGAGATATGTATTGCAATAAAGTATATGGTGGCCATTTTGAATATATTATGAATTTATGCAAATTAAATGAGTGATATTTAGGTATTATTAATGATACTATTTCTGTTCTTTGACCTTGAAAACATTGATGCCAATGGTGGGATTCTTTTGTAAAGGTGTCAAATCACAATTTTATAAACTACCGTAGCTTGGCAATTCCAACCACCAATTGAATAAAATGTGTATATATTTCAATACATACAGGTACACTAACAAAAATGAAATATTGATTAGATAATTTATTATATAACCTGGACTAATAATTTTTTTACATTTTTCTCTATCCGTGTAACTTCATGTGGGAATCTCAATAGATAGGATTTAGAATTCATAACTGGCAATTTAGTAATACTAGGGATTGTCAAATTGTCCACTTTGGCTACAGGATTTAAAAAAAAAAATATTGTACATTCACTGACATTCATTTTGTGGTTACATTTTTATAATCTGTCAGTGGTCGCAATCCACACCAGCAAATAAACATGTGAAGCATAAAAAACTGTTTCAAATCATAGCGTAAAATATGGGACTGAACCATTGTTTAACCTTGAGGGGAACAGAAATTACTTGCTTTTGAGGGTGCCATAATAAGTGGTGGTGAAAACCGTTTTTACATGTATGCTATGAAAAAAGGAAGATCTTGAACATACTTTATGTACTTTGATTACCTAACGTTTTTATGCTCATGTACTGCAAGTTAGAGTGCACATACCTAAGCAGCCGTCCCTCGGCAAATGATTTAGCCAGGCATTCTGTTTCAAAATCGCGAACTATCTGTTTTTACACAATCTGGGTAGTCTGAACTACTTAACGAATTAGATTTTTTTGAATTTGTTGGAATAATATTTTTCTCTTTAACTGTACAACAACCAAAGTCCTTACGATGCTTACAGGGGTCAATGAGAGGTTTAATTTATACAGTTAGACAAAGCTGGAATTTAATTGTCATTTATGTAGCAAATCATGTACAACAACCAGAAACCTCAATAATCCAGTGAAACACAAACCTGTTGACTGCTGCTGAGTACTGATCGTGTTACTACTGGTCTCACTACTGCTGTGAGTGGTGCTTATGTTATTGCTGACTGGCAATGCAGGGGTTGTAAAATCACAGGAGCATTCAGATCCATGTTTGGGTTCAAAGCACCACTGAAATGGTTTCATTTCCTCTGAACATTTGTCAACAAATTCTTGTCTGTCTATCTGGTGTTGACAACAACAGCTACAGTCCAGGCAATATCCAGCAAGAGCATCACAATATTTCCTGCAACAACAAAAAATAGGCCAATGGCCTGTTGCTCAACGGCTATTGTACAAAAGATGGAAAAGAGGAATTTTTTACAAAAATATTCAATAAAATTAGAATCAAAGAGAGCTTAAAAAGAACCCCAGTGTGTTGAGAGAATAACATAACATGATATTTGCAACTATCTGAATTCGTAATACATGTATATACCAAGTTTTTGTTGAAATATGTTGAATGGTTCCACCAAAAACTAAATATATCTGGAAACTGCCCCAACACATCCATGCACCAAGTTTTATTAAAACATATTAAATGGTTCTCAGAATATCACAAAAATAGCCTAAATATTGGTATGTAAATCAGGCAATTTGCATAATTTTCCACCAAAATCAATCATGTCTATACACATTTAAATATGTTGAGTGGTTATGTTTTTATTACAATCACAATAGACCAATCAAAGAAAACTTAGAACTCCCGTGTGCTATGTGAGAATGAGAAACAGTTGACATTGGAAATAGTGGTTAGTTGAAATTCCATTTTTAACCAAAAATGACTAAAATATTTGCCAAAATTAGAAAAATAAAGATATGGCCATGGGATGAACAAATCTAGTAGATGTCAACACAAGGTACATACACACCAAGTATCAAAGCATTCAGGCTACCGGTTTTGAAGAAGTTGAAAATAGAATTTTTGACCAAAAATGACAATTGTAAAATATTCGCCAAAATTAGGAAATTGAAAATTTCCTTACCAAATTAACAAAACTGATAGAGGACAACCCAAGGCACCACTTAGTGTCATAGTAGCATAGAAGAAATTATAGTGTTTTGGGGGGCTAATTTGCACAATTTTTGGCAGATCGACTTCTCATGAAAAAATTACCATCTACACTCATCAAGGCATCCACACAGCGAAAATCGAGTCAAATGGTTCGGCAGTTTTTGAGAAGAAGTTGTGCACAGACAGATAGATAGATAGATAGATAGATCCTTTTTGATTAGCGGGTATATAAAAAAATCGATAACGACTGGACAGTAGAAGTAAGAACCTCGAAACCCCACGGGCAGGCCAATACATTTTGGCACGGACAATGGGGGAAGCGAACCCCCCTGCCCTGTGCCATCGGGATAACAGTAATCCGTTTGACACATTTCTCGGTTCAAAATAAAACGATTAAACAATTACAAACGACGGTCACCAACAAGTAAACAATGAACAAATGACGACGTGGACGACATTAAACGATAAAATTCACAAATGGTAGTATATTCAAATTACAATAGTTGAATGGTAAAAATTGAGTTAAAAATAATAATTCTAAAAGTGCTTACAAGTACAATACTATTAAAAGGCAGGTTATTACAGTTTTCAGCCATTGTCTAAAAATTCGGGAATTGTTAACGAGTTGCCATCCAATATGGCAATGGCGTCGTTTATGCACCACTCTCACTCTCAATGTACATCTAGAGATTTTGTAAGCAGGTGATAGTTATATTCATTGGTCACTCGGTACTTAATATTTAATAGTTTATTGATAATTAGTTTCGATATGTTGAAAAGTTGGGCAAGTCTCGAACATTCAATAAAAATGTGGGTAATATCGTCCCTTTCATCAAAAAAGAGACACGTATCTGTGTTCTGAACTTTGCTTTTTAAAAGAAACCCGCCAGTTGGGTAGGCGTTGTGGAGGATGCGCCAATTAAAGTCGCCGTCTTTCTTTGTGATTGGGGTCACATAGCAATCTTTAAAGATGGGTTTAGCGTTGGGAGACAGACAAAGTAGGTCGTGCCATATGGTGTTAAACTTTGAATTGTGATTTGAATAATACTGATACATTATGAGGAATTTGTATATTTCGCCCCTCTCAAATTTGTAGAGCGGAGTATTCAGAAGAGTGTCATTATCATCGTCTCGGTAGCAAAGTTCAATATAATTTTTGGTTGTAGTTGACTCATCAGTCACGTTTTGATTGAGTATAATTCTCTTCCACTCAACAGGTATGGCCCGAATGAATCACATCGAGTGCCATCCCAGCTAGCCGCCTCGAGTACACATTTACTTTACTATGTATTGCGTCAACGCCCAACCATGAACCATTATTAAAAAGGTCACCGACCTTTGTGAGGCCAGCCTCACAAAAATGTAAAAGATTCAAAGGTGTATTTTGAATTGGATGAATAATTAGAGGATTAAAAAATAACGGCTCTTGAGCAACCTCGTGAAGCGTAGTAGGTCTGTCTTTCCTGATTGTTGGAAGGGAATACCAGACTGTTAGCAAGTCAGAGTAAAACTGTGGTAAGTGAACACTGGGTGTTGGAATGTCAATAATAAATAACTGTTCATCATAGTTCAAATGGTTGAATTCTTTTAAAAAGTAATCTGTAAAAGCAAAACAAGCATGACTGACACTGGAGTAAAGGTAACGTTGGATATATTGAATGCGAAATGACGCAATGCGAGTGGGCAAATATATCAGGCCGTGGCCACCATCAGCTGTTGGTAGATAAACTGTCTCAGCAGGGACCCAGTGACGTCCCTGCCATAAAAAATTCAGAAACAGTTTCTGTAGAGTAGTAATAATCTGTTTGGGTGGACTCGTGCACATGCAAGAGTGAAGTAGTTTTGACGCAATTAATTGGTTTATTACTATAGTGCGCCCTCTATAGGTCATAGCAGGGGCGTAGCGTGACCACCAACCCAACTTGGCTTCAACGTTTCCTATAACACCGTCCCAGTTTTGAGCGACAAAAGTGGCGCTATTACCTAGATAGGTACCAAGAACTTTCAGCCCTCGATTATTCCACGCTATATTTAGTGGATTGACAGTCCTATCCTTCCACTTGCCTACCCACAATCTTTTTGACTTGCCATAGTTTATACGAGAATTGCTGGCAGACTCGTACACACGTAACCAATGTTCAAGTTTGTTAAAATCACTGTTTTGAGTTAAAAAGAAACTAATGTCGTCTGTATAAGCAGACAGATTAGCAGGTTTGTGATTATTGTTATGCAAATAAACCCCATGTATTTCACTTTCAGTCCTTATTTTGTGTAAAAGTGGTTCAATGGCCAGAGTGTATAGCTGACCAGACAGAGAACAACCCTGACGAATACCACGTTGGAACAATACCGGACTGGTTATAGAGTTATTAACACGAATTAAACTCTGCGTGTTTGAGTAAATTAATTGCATATACTTACAAAACTCGTCCCCGTAGCCGAACGCTTTGAGGGTTTTAAAAAGATAGTCATGGTTGATACGATCGAATGCCTTTTCCTGGTCCAGGGCAACGATCCCAAGTGGCAAGTTATTGATGTTAGAATAATCGATGACGTCACGCACCAGATGGATATTGTCGAAAATCTGTCGCCTTGGAACACAGTAAGTTTGGTCGGGGTGGATGATTTCAGGTAAAGTGGTTTTAAGCCTCATGGAGAGCGCTTTAGTAAGTATTTTGTAATCGGAGCAGAGCAAACTAACTGGTCTCCAGTTTTTCAACAAACTGTTGTCACCCTTTTTGGGGAGTAAAGTGATGACGGCGCGTCGACATGACAACGGAAGTTGACCGTCCTTAACTGAGGCGTTAAGGACATCGTGAAGATCCGGTCCCAACAATGACCAAAAATACCAGAAAAATTCACTAAGCAAACCGTCAATGCCAGGAGATGTACCTTTTGACAACAATTTGACAGCGGAAGTTAATTCATCAAAAGACAGAGGGGTGTCACACATGTCTTTAAGCACTTCGTCAAGTTGGGGAAGTCCCCTATGTAGACGAGCTTGACAGTCAGTTGACACAGGGTCAGGTGCGAACAGATTAGAATAAAAATTTTTGGTGAGAGTGCGCATTTCAGCTGGTGACTCGGTAGTAGTTGCATTGGGTTGTTGTAAACCCCTCTGTTTTTCAATAGCTGAGAAAAAAGAGGTGGGCGCATTGGTTTCATTCAGAATGTTATGGCGCGATCTAATGGCAGCCCCTTTTGATTCATTATGCATTAAAGTTTGAAGTAATGCCTTTTTTTCATTTAATTGTGTTGTGAGTGCGTCAGTGGGTCGATCAACTTGTTCAAGGGTGTGTATGTCATCACAAATATTTTGTTTTATGCGCTTATAGTTATTGCTGAGTTTCGTGCTATATTGTTTTGTTAGTTCCTTTATTTTAAGTTTACCCATATCCCACCACATTTGAACGAGTCAAAGCGACCCTTTTCCTTACGCCATAGCAACCAGAAGTCATTGAAGATATGGCAGTACTCTTCGTCATGCAGTAGACTAGTATTGAAGTGCCATATTGGGTTTCTGTTTGTGACGTCTTTGATTAGTATGCATATCGTAACAGGTGCGTGATCAGAAAGGTTACAGTGAGTTTTGATTGTGCTACGTTTGATTTTGGGTGAGAAAGCTTTGGATATGTAAAACGTGTCTATGCGGGACTTGCTGTCATTTCTGACCCATGTATGGTCTCGCATGTTTGAGTTAAAATAGCGCCATGTATCAACAAGATTAAAACGCGTGGCTATGTTAGATAACGACATAGCTGATTGTGCATGTGGTTCCGGGCTGCCAGCTCAGTCTAAGTCGGGGTTAAGGGTGCAGTTAAAATCACCGCCAATAATGATTGGATCTTGATTAAGATCATTGAGCGTTTTCTTAAGTATTTTAAAAAATTCAAGCCGATCCACCCCAACGGTGGGCGCATAGACATTTAGCAGGTGAACAGGCGACCCGTGTATCCGGAAACGCTCCGGAAAAACACTAGCAACATTCAACACCTTGATGTTTTTATTGGTATTTTTATTGACTAAAATAGCCACACCAGCAGATTGTGAGTTACCATGGGAAAATAAAATGTAGGAACGCCATACAATTTGCCATTGGGCTTCATCAGCTTGAACAGTGTGAGTTTCCTGAAGAAAATAAAAGTCGCTGGAATGATTTAATTTAAGGAATTCAAAGAGCTGGTATCGCTTCAGTGAATCGCGACACCCGCGTACATTCCATGTAACAGCAGAGAAGCTCATGATTAGCATAATATAAAATGTTAAAACAGTAATATATGGAGTATAAATTTTATTATACATGATGAGCAATTAAATTAAACTGTATTGCAATAAAATAACTATTTTATATTTGCGACGTCGGTAGCTGGTGATGGTTGAATACCACGTTTTTTCTTTAAAATTCCTTCTTTTAAGGTGTCGCGCTTTTCGACTACGAAAGTAGGGTCTTTCATTTTTCTAATATGTTTTAATATTTTAGTAGCAACCCGTTGAATGCGCACTTTTTCGTTGCTTGGTAGGTCCGGGGTTTTACGCACCTCATTGAGCGAGCGTGCTAGCAACCTTAGATCGGGACAAAAACGAGTGGCCACATCAATGATTTTTCTTGAATTGAAAGATTCAACCAAGAAAATGTTTAAAGCTTCGCGGGAAAGCAGTTTTACTTTCTCGCTCGAGACAGAGAGCTCCATGGCTTCTGAAGATAAGGTCGATATTTCAGAACAGTCAGACACAACAGACTCCGCATCATCCCTGTCCCCAGACAGACCCACAGGGATAGTAAGCTTTGTTGTGTCAAATGGGTCACATGACTCTCCTGGTAAAATAGGGGGAGTAAAGGGGTGGGTTAGTACCACCTCTTCATCATTTACATTAGCATTTGTTGTTTTGTTATCAGTTGACATTGTATTATTTGTATCGGTTTTGCTCGTACCATGAGCGTGTGTTATCAAGTTTTCATTTTCATTAATGTCATTATCGTTTATAACCTTGCCACTCATTTCATTTTCTTCGTTTTTGTCGTTATTGTCACCATTATCATTTAATGTGTCATCATTATCGTGATCCACATTTTCGGGTAGATTTTCAGTTTCCATAGTTTCATTATTGTCAGCAGTTTTATCAAGGGAGGGGCTATTTTCATCAACAACAGTGTGATCAATAGGTAGATATTCGGGGTCGGGGTGTGTGTGTATCATTATTTTGCACGGAATGCCCACGAACAGGGTCACCCAAAGTTGACTGTTGGGTTGCTGTACAGTTTCGCATAATATGCCCCTTTTAAACCACTTGTGGCACACGATCTCATCAGTAGACAAGTAAATTCTATATTGTCTCTCCTCAAATGTGACATTAATAACACCGTCAAGTTTATTACCATCACATAGCATATAAACCTGGTGGCGAAAAGATTTAACATGTTTCAACTCAGGTTTTTACACCCAAGTGGAATTAAACGCAGACTACTCACGACACGGCCATACCGTGACAATTCAGTTTCGAGAACATGATTGGGTATGAAGGGTGGTACACCCGAAAGAATCACTTTAGTGGCGGGTTTTACGAGTGATTGTACATGAATGAAGCAGTCTCCCACTGAGAGACCAGTAGTGCAAACAGTTTCAACAGCGTTGATCGAATCCAGAAAAAATATGACACTTCCGTTTGCACGAGAGGCAGCAATAATACAAGCAGGTTTGAGTATAGAGGAAACACTTTTAACATAGGTTTCAATTGAAATCCCGTCAATCGACTCACATTTGAGACCGTGTTTACGTGTCAACCCTGCAAAATGGTTGACATGTGTACCTGCCGTGGAGGCCGCCATCTTGGAAAGGCCCCACGACAAGCGAACTGAAAGTGAAAAACAAAATCAAACTAAAACACGGTAGACTTATACCGTAAAGTCAAAATAAATAAGCGTACGTATGTAGTAAGTATTAACAAAAAAGATAGTACAAAAATAGTAGTAACTTACTATTTGAGGCAAAAAAACGTGTTTTTTGAGGAGCACTCGCAACGCGTGGCAGACATGCGCAGATAGATAGATAGATAGATAGATAGACGGACGACAGACGCAGGACAGAAACCCATTCCATAGGCTCAGCGGACCTATGGTACGTTGAGCCAAAAAAACACAGAATTATACTTGTGAATAAATGAGTTAATTTCAAGTTATACAACGCGTGAAATCAGGCAAACGTATTCTCAAATCTTCATATTAGTAAATTTTGCCGGTTTTTTTTGCAATAATAACAGTAACATTGTTGCAACATTACAAACGCGCACAGCGACTAAGCCCAAAAGTTGAAACAAGCAAGCTTATTGTGTGGGCAAAAATGAAAGACGGTATGTGAATGTTTGAACAATAACAACAATCTACGTTGTCGTAACTCAAAGTTACTTAACTGTTAATTGAACATCGAGTTACAATTTGGGCATGATTTCACAAAAGTGGGCTTGGTTTCAAAAATATGGGCATGATCATTTTTGTAACTCGATATTCGTATCTCAAACAATTCAGCATCTCGTCGACAAACTACGTAGAATAAATAAATGACGCATTTACGAGTCAACAAGTTAGGCCAGACTTTTATTATCCCTTGTTTCGCGAACCTGTCGAATGAACAGGAGCCGAAAATGACTGTAGCCTTGATTGAATTGTCAGCAAATGGACTGCGGGGGCCCTGATGCACCTTGATATGCTGGATATATTCTTCTATCTTTATACAATAAATATTGTAGCCCATGGTGAAAGTCTTATTTTTGTAGAAACGAAATTATCACTGACGTCCAAAGGACATGGAGTTGCAGCAACTTGTGTGAAAATTTGTCATCAAAATTTAAATTATCAAATCACCAGAAATTACAACTTCAAAAAATCAATAGTTTACCTTCCTTATCCAAACAAGTGAAAATTTGAATGACTATATTCATAACAATAAAAGCCAAAAGCCAACTAAATAAAGCTCAAATACAATACATGTAGATCAGAAGCACCTAATAGTTCTTGACTTATATTCATTTTTAGAAAGGAGAAATATTTCTTACCCTGATGAACAGTCATGATTATGGTAACAACCCAGGCAAGGACCACCCAAACTTAAAATCTGTAATTAATTAGAACACAATATGATTTATTTTAAAAATAAAGGATTTATTTGTCACTATCAAGTGAGATCCTCACTTACAGCTGGCACAACTATCTCACAATCATTCTCTTGGAATATTCAGGGGTACCAATGAAAGTGTAGCTTTTTAATGAAAATCACAGCTTTGACACCATGCAGCATAGCTTGGTCAGGAAAAGCTTAGCTGCAGGAATGAAATCCGCTAGTTTTGACATCGAGAACTCAAGCTTTGAACATATTTTGATGTTGAGGGCGTACACAACATGGCTGTCTCCAAAAGCAGTGTTAGCGACGGCAAGTATTTTACTCGTTTTCTAAACAAAATCACCAAGTTATACTGTGTAATATGCCGCAATCAGTGAAGTTCAGGTTCAATTTCATTTCTAGAAAGTTTCAGCCACCATTTTACGAAACTTGCAGAGAAATCTCAATTCCAATTTTCGAAGCGAACAGGCTAGCAGGACGTCCTATTCTTATACATGTACTTGGATTTTATGACAGTGTAAAGAATATGTATGATCATCATACCAACTTTGATTCAAATCGGCCCAGTCATCTCTCCAGTTTAGGTATCAGAAATAGCAAATTTTACATAAAGAAACTTGACGCGCATGTGTAAAACATTATGCATTGTCTTCATGTAGAGTTTGAATGAAATCCGTCAATGGGTGTCCGAGATATAGCTCCGGACGTACATAGGTACGTACGGATGGACGGACGGACAGAACAAACCCAAATTAATAGTCCCCGTTTTTGGACTTAAAAACATACTACTTGGTTTACCAAAAGTTTACAATAAGAATTATTTCATATACACTAAATAATCAAAGAAAGCTTAGAAAGAACTCCCATGTGCTGAGAGTATTGGAGACACATTAAATATAATTCAAAATTACTTGACAGAGATAGTGATAGTGATGGAAAAGCCGAAAACTAATAATGCAAATCAGAAAATTAATATGAACAGATTTGAATGGAAAACTAATGAGGTCTGCGCAATGTAACAGACCATCTATGTACCAAGTTTTATTGAAATGTGATTGGAACCAAAAAAAATTATAAGTTATTATGCTAATTAGGGAATTAAAATAAACAGATTTTAACCCCAAACTAATCAGGTTTGTACATTGTCCTAGAGCATCTTTGTACTAAGTTTCATTGAAATGGAATAATTAGTACTTTAGATATCAGTGTGATAGCTTAAAAGTGGTTAATTATGTAAATTAGTAATTAATATGTACAGATTTTAACCCACAATTATCCAGGTCTGTCTATTGTCCTACAGCATCCATGTACAAAGTTTCATTGAAATGTGATGATTAGTACTTGAGAAATCAGTGTGAAAGCTTTTAATTAGGTAATTAATATACACAATTATTTACCCTAAAACTAATCCGGTCTCTGGATAGTCCTAAAGGATCTATGTACCAAGTTTCATTGCAATGTGATAATTAGTACTTGAGATATCTGTGGAAAAGCTGAAAATTAACTAATTATGCAAATTAGGTAATTAATATGCACAAATATTTATCCCAAAACAATCAATCGCTGCATAGTCCTTGAGGATCTATTTACCAAGTTTCATTGAAATGTAATGCTTACTACTTGAAACATCAAAAGCTGAAAATTAATTAATTATGCAAATTAGGTAATTAATATGCACTGACATTACCCTAAAAACTATTAGGTCTGTGCAGTGTCCTATGACATCTATGTACCAAGTTTCATTGAAATGTGATGTTTACTACTTGAAACATCAAAAGCTGAAAATTAATTAATTGTGCAAATTAGGTAATTAATATGCACTTTAGTACTTGAGATATCAGTGGAAAAACCGAAAATCATTATGCAAATTAGATAATTAGTAATTAGGTAATTTTTACCAAAAACTAATCAAAACCAAGCATTAGTTCAGAGCATCCATGTACCAAGTTTCATCAAAATCCAATAAGTAGTTCTTTAGATATCAATGGAACAGTCATGGAACAGCTAAAAGTTAACTTATTATCATGCAAATTATTTTAATATGCATGAAATTTTACCAAAACCTGTGTATTAGCCCAGAGCATCTATGCACCAAGTTTCATCAAAAACTGATGTATGGTTCTTGAGATATCAGTGGAACAGACGGACACACATACACACACACACACACACACATACAGACACACTTCGCACATGGGAGTCAAAAACACTTACCAAAATGAAAAGAAACTTTGTCATTTGTAGAGTTATACTGATGAATAATTGACTCCACAATTCCTACTTTCATGATTGACAACTCATTAGAGAAGACTATATGAGGATAATCTGAAAAACAAAAACAATGTGTACATACCATAATGCCACCAAATGTAAATTATACCTAAGATAACATAATATGGCCAAAAAGAAAGATGGCTGCAAGAGTTTTATCTGATCACAAATTGAATTATGTATTGCTAAAAAAATGGATGTAAGATTTACCAATGACATGTGTATCAGCTCGTACATGATTACGACTATGGGTATGGGCAAACTTTAACTCACACTCCAAGCTGTGCATTTTCATAAGTTGTAAGTTAGTCACTTGGTACACATGTTTCACTTGTTTGTTTGTTTGTTCTCATTAAATTGTAAAGTGAACCCACCATGAAAACATTGTTAGAAAGAGTGTTAATAAAAGGGGTTTCTTCACCTCTGCCACAAGTTCAATTTGAATCTGATTTGTTGAGATATCAGAAATTGGCGAATAATAATTAAATAATCACTATACATTAAACAAGTAACCTGTAGAATGCTGTGTGAGTAATATTTTTATATTGATTTTTGTTGCATTTGAAGCAAATAGTTACCAAACAATGAGAAATCCATAAGATTGAATATATCTCTCAGCTGGCTTCATATGCATAGTTTAAGACTGCCTAACCGGTGCTTACACCAGGTTTTACCTAGACGGTTTGAGGTTACAGCTTCATGTTCCGAGTAATTGCAAGAAATTGACATTACAATAGAAAATAAAAGACTGGCACTCCCATACAATTAATAGCAAGTGAAATTCCCGGGATTGAAACATGTATTTTGAAGTCACTGGTGTAGGCATTGAATGATAACTTCAAGTTGGCATGAAGACGAGGTAGTTTATTTAATCAGTGATGAACTAGAGGCTGATATTATAATTAAGTTCGTTGTCATATAATTTGTTTATTTCAATTTCTCCTGAAGTCAAATAGAATACCCTGGTGAAAGGATGTTTTGGGGGTGTAGTTTACATTGTGTATGGAGTGGTAGGCTTGGGTTTCATATAATTTGTTCATTTCCAACTCTCATGAAGTCATAGAATTTCACTTAATTTATTTTCGATGAAACGTTTTCAAGCATTACGTGTGAATTCAATTTTCATTGTGCTCTGTCAAATCTCAATAGAGTATGAGGGAAATTTTCACTGGAATTTATTTTAGCGGAAAAATGTTTACATTGAAAATGTACTCCACATTATTACATATGTACTGCAGTTTATTTTGATTCGTCCCTGAAATCAAAATTGGTATTACCACACCCCATATGCAAATGAGGTCTGGGAGCAAACAAGGTAGTCCTTTCAAGAGTGGCGTTTTTCGAAACATAGCAGAAATAATCAATATTTAGAAGTACGATATTTTACCCTTGGGTACATGAATATACTTGCCGATTGAAATGAAATTTGAACAACAGTAATGGAACTTCTTGGCAGTCATTTATTTTGACTAAAACTAATTTGCATATCACCAATGCAATAATGTTTTTGGTAATATTTCACGATCAGTATGTGAATGAACATGGTATTGGCGATCCGCTCCACTACGATTGCCCTTAAAATCACTTTTGTGTGTCTGTGTGTAATTTCCAATGTTTTCACATATAAATTCTTCTGTGTTTTTTTGGCTTGGCCAATTTCACTCAAACTTAGCAGGTAGGCCACACCTGCTGGCGACGTTGCAACGTTACCCAGTTCCAAATAAAGATTACTAACGCCAAATAAGCAACATTTTCATTTTAACCGGTAATCAAGATTTGACCGCTGTCGACACAAGTCATCCGTCAGTGGAGTACCGCAGTAGCATGGCATGTTTGCCTTCACCATTGTATTCAAACGAATCACGTGGTGTGCCGTTCTCCTTCAAACCCGGGATTCGATCAATAGGGGAGTTTCAAAAAAAAAACATCGCAATCATGCAAGTTCAACATTTTCAAACCAGTATACTAAATCAGAAATGCTCAGCAATGCAAAAGAAGAATAGATATTACTTTTCACTATACACATCTCTGTTGATACTATTCCTCATATTCTACTCCCAATTACTCCTGCGTAAAATAGACTAGCCTCTTTTCATGTTGACATTCAGAGTAAAATCATGTGACAGGCTGTTAAAATTGGATGTTGCATACTCTTTCGCCGGTCTGGAAAATGTGTTTAATTAGCTCTCATTCAAGCAACAATACAGATTTCCCAGTGGGAGTGAAGCTATGCTTAATTTTCAGTCAAAACTAATTGGGTCTTTAGCATTGTTCACTGGCGAGTCCAGAAATCTGGTCAATGGGGGGGGGGGGGGGGGGGGGGTTACACGCTCCTATTGAAGTGGCCAAAGGCCACAAAAGCGCAGCTCCAGTAGGCTAAGTTTGTCAAATTGGGGGGGGGGGGGGGGCAAACGCTAAATCTGCATGTGTTGTTGTTGTTCCCAGGCACAATAATGCAATGCTAGTAATTGGTTTATGAGATATAGGTTTAAAATTGAGTAATTCAAATCAAATCTGCACATTAGCCCAAATCGTCTATCTACTAAGTTTCATTGAAATCCAGTAAGTGCTACTTTAGATATCAGTGGAAAAGACACACACCCCCTGTTTGTGTGACGGAGGAATGACATACAGACATACATACATACAGACACACTAACTGCAAAGACAGGGGCGGATCCAGCAAAATGTATTGGGGGAGGGGGGTCAGGCCTATAGGTCGAATACACGGGACGATGCTATGCGTAATCAGAATGCATTTTCATGCGTTTGGAGGCCCCCCCCCCCTGGATCAACCACTTTGCAAAGGCTCCCATTGTGTGCTTCCCACGCAGGAATCAAAAATGATATTATTCTTATATTTGAGTACACCTGTGTATTTGATGTGAGCATATTTTAACAAAAAGTAGCCGTGTGTCAAAAAATCTAGGAATCATTTTCAAATCATTTTCTCGGAAGCTAATATGATTAAAACAAATACGATACTATATATACTACATGTAGTACGTGATCAAGTTTGTTTCCTGGTCAACATTAAAAGAAGATGGCGGCGATATACCTGTTTTGTTGTTGTTTTAACTCTGAAATGTTTTCAGAATTTGACTGGTCCGTAAATAAATAATTACGGCTTTTTCAAACCAGTATCACAGTGACGCATGTTGGCAACGTTAAACTAGCCACTGACATTACCGATTTTTGAACTCGGACTTCTGAATGTCATTGTGGAACTCCGCGATTGTTGATTTTCTGCGAGACGTTTAAAATGAAAGCTCACCTTATCCAGCATATATATATAGAGAGAGATTATCTCTTTGCTGAGTAGATATTTCGGGAATTATGGCAAATGTTTCATCGTGACGAAACGTTCTAAATTTACCAGCAGAGGGATTTCCAAGACCTGATGTCGTCTACTATGTGTAGCTGCCGTAGCAGACTAGCAGACTACTAGCAGTCCCTGACAGGTATGTTGTCCGCCCTCTGTGTTGAAGCCTGCATTGACTCTTCGTTTTTGTTTTTTCACTTGAGATTGTCGCATTGATCTGTTTGCGTGCGTGTATTATGACGCGTTAATTTAGTACCGCCGTTTGGTTGTTCACAACAGCTATAGATTCCCATTTTCTTGTGATTTGGGATTTGGATTTGGTAAATTGAACTTAGCTCCTAATGGCGGGTTCTCGAGACAGTAGTAAAAAGTATCTGAACTTTACGATTATGTTTGTGAAGAGGCACCATCAAGCTCTGTTGTTAAAATCGCTGATTACGTTTCTCATCTTGCCCATGTCAACAAAATTACGTTTTTTTTTATTTATTTAAATTACATTATTACGAAAATAAAAACAATGGATTAGAGCTTACGAAAATACCCCTTGCCGACCCTCTTATTACGCGTGACGATTCGTGGATCCGCCACTGCTAGACACAAAACCGCAGTCAACCGGGGTTAACAATTTTGGATTTCTCCGTATGGCATTTTTGAATCTCTGTTTTTTTCTTCTTTTTCTTTTCCAAGTGTTTGACGAATATTATTTATTGGGGTACTTTTGTTTAAAACTGTAAATGGCCATAGCGTGTCATTGTTTACAAATAAACATCTACCCATGAGCCTTTGCGCTTTATCGTTGCTTGGAACTCAATTTCCGCGCATGCGCAGGTGACGACCCCTTCGCTTTAATTATAGCGCGGTGGTTGTCGCGCAGCGCGTGTTCGAATTTTCTGTAAATAAACAATGTATTATACACGCGTTGTATGTGTCGCTATGAGTCCCATATCAAACAGGACTCGGCGCGACGACCACCGCATTCATTCCATTGAATATACAACATACAATGTTTATAAACAAAACAAAAAATCTATTTTGCCCGAAGTCGAAGTTCGGTTAACTGTTATTTAAAGTTCGAGTTACTAAATGTGGACGTTCAAAGAAAAGAAAAAATGTAGGTTGCCTGTAACTCGAAGTTCTGTTAACTGATAATTTAAACATCGAGATACAAATTGGACGTAGTTTCACAAAAATACTGAAATAGTTTCTAAAATACGAGTGTGGTCATTTTTGTAACTCGTTTTCGTATTTCGATGTTGGTAATTCGATGTCCATAACTAGAACAATAGACCATTTTCCGTTGACTGCGTGATCCCGCGTTGTGCGTGAAATCGAACGAAAAAACAGACAAAGCCATAGCGTCGTAGTGGCTTCCGAACATCGTGTGAGGTTCGTCAAACGCGAAAATATTTGTGTGTATTTTCCCGCTTAATAATGTGCTAAACACATTTGGTGATGATTAATTTCTATAAAGTTAGGGTGTCTCAACGCAATATTCCCCTCTCAAGAATCGCCATTACGACATTGAACTATGAAAATATATATATATATATATATATATTCAAAATCAACTCGATCGATCTTTTTGACAGACGTTCGGTCCGCGCCTTTCACGCAATATACGAGATCCCGAGATGAACGGAAAATCACCTATTCAGCATCTCGAATTTTTCTTGTTGGCAGTGACTTCATCAGATACTAATATAACTGGGTTCTGAAAATGTAACACAAATATTTCTCACGTCATTAGCAGCCAATCAGCCATAAAAAAAACCGCCTACTACGCTACGTAGCTGATATCGAAAAGACAATAATCAATACATCTGCTAAATATCCTAACAGTCACAGGAAATCAGATTAATTTATAGATAAACATAAATGTTTTGAATAATTTGAAATATAAAAGCCCTTCCACAAATGTTTTGCTTCTCATTCTATCGTGTGTGGCGCACTTTCCGAGACGCAAAATTGGTCTAATTGCTCGAAGTTTCGAATATTAAATCATGCTTGTGTGTTTGTGTATCAACAATTTCAAGAAAAGACGATGTACATTGCCATTTCCTCTATGCGTCAAGTACTTTTTTTAACAATGACTGCTAAAACTGGTCACTGTTATCACCTGATGTGTTCATAATGCTGGTTAAAGCGCGGTGGTCGTCGCGCAGCGCATGTTCGAATTTCATGTAAATAAACAATGAATATAACCGGTCACTGGTAGCATAGTGGTTGTCGCTCCACACTCATGATCGGTAGACCCATGTTCACATCCTACCTTAGGCTGAACATCAAAGGGTCAACCCCTACCCTGGTTGAGTGTGCCACAGACTCAATGGGAAGGCCAATTCCACTGACCGAGATTCATTCACTAACGAATCTGACTTTGGGGGAACCTTTGTTAAGGTCCGCAGGTGCTTGTGTTCGACCGAGCCTGGTTGACGCCAGGATAGCGCATTAAAATTGCCATTTGACAGAGAGATGGCCACACAGCCCTGTCATGTAGTCCCAAACATGAATATGACTTCTGTGGCAAAATGCACTATGTGTCAGCACTAGCACTTGCAATTTGCACATACAAAAAAAAAAGTCAGGAGAGACAACGGTGACATTCAATGTCCAGAACTGTCGCCTGGCACAAAAATATTTTTAAAAAAAAACAATAAAAAAAAAAACAATGTATTTTACACGCGTTGTATACGTCGCTGTGAGTCCCATATCAAACAGGACGCGGCACGACGACTGCCTCCCTTTAATGTCATCATTTAATGCGCATATGGGTATATGTGAGTTTGGTATGCAATCTTTAATCAGTAATTCTGTTTTGTCTTTATCACTTTATCAATATATGATGTATATACAGTGCGTCGTCCAATATGTGTTGCACGTCATCCAAATATAAAATGTCTGTCGTCTAATGTATGTTGTCTGTTTTTCAATATATGATGTATGTCGTTCAATATATGATGCCTATTGTCCAATATATGTTACCTGTCGTTCAATATGTGTTGTCTGTCGTCCAATATATGTTATCGTCCAAAATATGTGTATTGTTCAATATGTAATGCATGTCGTCAAAAATATTATATCTGTCGTCTAATATACGTTGCATATGTAGTCCAAAATATGATGCCTGTCGCCCAAAGTATGTTGCATGTCGTCCAATACATGTATATGAAACATGTCGTCTAATATGTGTTGTCTAGCCTCCAATATATGATGTCTATCGTCCAATATATGTCTATCGTCCAATATATGATGTCTATCGTCCAATATATGTATATCGTCCAATATATGATGTCTATCGTCCAATATATGTCTATCGTCCAATATATGATGTCTATCGTCCAATATATGATGTCTATCGTCCAATATATGATGTATATCGTCCAATATATCATGTCTATCGTCCAATATATCATGTCTATCGTCCAATATATCATGTCTATCGTCCAATATATGTATATCGTCCAATATATGATGTCTATCGTCCAATATATGTCTATCGTCCAATATATGATGTCTATCGTCCAATATATGTATATCGTCCAATATATGATGTATATCGTCCAATATATCATGTCTATCGTCCAATATATGATGTCTATCGTCCAATATATTATGTCTATCGTCCAATATATTATGTCTATCGTCCAATATATGATGTCTATCGTCCAATATATGATGACTGTCGCCCAGTGTATGTTGCCTAGGCTTGTCGCAATATATGATGTCTATCGTCCAATATATGATGTCTATCGTCCAATATATGATGTCTATCGTCCAATATATGATGTCTATTGTCCAATATATGATGACTGTCGCCCAGTGTATGTTGCCTAGGCTTGTCGCAATATATGATGTCTATCGTCCAATATATGATGTCTATCGTCCAATATATGATGGCTATCGTCCAATATATGATGTCTATCGTCCAATATATGATGTCTATCGTCCAATATATGATGACTGTCGCCCAGTGTATGTTGCCTAGGCTTGTCGCAATATATGATGTCTATCGTCCAGATTTTGAAATGTTCTAGTTGTATACTATACTTGCCCTGACTGCACATGGTGCAGTATTGAGTAATTAATACACTGTAGTAGACATACATCACTAAACATGACATGAGAGAGACCGTGGAAAAATTGTGCTTGTTGCTGTATCAACATATATCTGTCAATATGGCTTTATTTCATACCAGTAGTCATACCTAAAAATATACAAATCAACAAACTCGGAAACACAAATATAAGTATATGTCAATATACCGTTTTAAATATGGCGATTTTCTATATTAGGTAACGATTACGATTTGATTAACATAAGAGCCGAGTTTTTTATTTTTTTTTAAATTATATATTTAATTATTTTTCATATATTTAAGTTTTGGTATTCGCAAAAACCCTTGGCTATAGTTGAAATAAGATACGTATTAAAGCAACAACAAAATATTGTAAAAAATAAAATATATAAAATTTGAAAAAAATACACGCCGTACAATACATCAGTTTGGGTTGCCGCTCATCAACATAGAAATAGAAGTGCAATATTTAGCATAGGCACTTCACGGATTACGATGCGCGTGAGATTCAGATTCTTGTTTATTTGTGTGCGTGAATAATATTATAGCCTTATGTGTAACACATGATTGAATTTTAGACTCTGGTTCCGCTATCAGAAAATACCAACTCTTCAGATAACATAATATGTTCATCTAAACTGCACATTTGGTCATCAATATCTTGTTCATATCTACCATCACGTGATCGACTATCTCTACGTGAACCCCCAGACAGTTGGTTGATTTGTACTACCCTTTCGATAGGAGACTTCCTCTCAATCAAATCTGCAGCACGTACACGCTGGTTTTCATCAAGAATCGCATTTAATTCACAGTCTACGATTATCGTATCATCTAACCCACCATACGAATGCCCACTACCTTGGAGGCGTTGGATGTCATCATGTTTTCCCAACACGTAGTGCTTTTCATTTTTCTCGGCAGAAACACATTTGTCCTCGTTGTTGCTTTTTCTTTGGTCATCGTGGTCCAAGCTCTCGGGGTGTGCGTCCATGCCACATTCGTGTGACGACCTCACATCACCACGCTCGGCTAAATTATATCCCAAAAGTGTTTCTTTCTCATTGGATTGTTTCGTATGCCGACTATAAGAAATTACTAGTATTGCAACGACAACAGTACTAATTGCAATTACCACAACCACTACAACAGTTATAGTAGTTTGAGCCGATGTGATGTGGACTCCACTCTCCAAGTTTCCGGTTTGCATCATGATGGCATTAATTTGAGTCGGCGTTCCAATATGTGATCCATTATTACTTTCAATGGGATCGCGGTCACTTTGTTCAACCTCTGTGCTAGTCATAAATATAGTACTGCGAAGCGGAAATTTCTGTTTTAAAAAATATTTTTTCCTGTCGTCCACAGCACCTGTTAATTCACCATCTCCCGAATTCTCTGAAAAAAAAATAAAAACAGAAATACGACATTTCACATTATTCCGGAGTTTTTTATTATTATTAACAAACGACTCATCACTAATTAAAACACGATGTGGGTGGAGTTAGCTGGTGTGTACCTCTTAGTTAGAGGCGATGTGCACCGGCAACCAGAGTTACAGTTTATATGAAATCTTGTTTTTGTGCATCATTCAATAAAATAACTGCGGAGACCTTCTTTAATGTTTGAATCTACTTCTTAACAACTCGTATAACGTAAATTCCAAAAGTACACTATTTTGACGTTATTTCAACGCACACCGATTCGAACGCGCCTGATATTATTATGTATTCCTATTGAAATAGTGTGTCTATAACGATAATCCCAGAGACGCGCATGTTTTAGAAACCACGCCCTCCCTGTGCCCATGGTGAACTGTTATTATGTACGTGAAAATAAAAGGCGATTGGTCATTATTTAAAGCGCGGTGGTCGTGGCGCGGCGCGTGTTCGAATTTCATGTAAATAAACAATGTATTTTACACGCGTTGTATACGCCGCTGTGAGTCCCATATCGAACAGGACGTGGCACGACGACTGCCGCCCTTTAAATAAGCGCAGTACAACAGACAGCACACCGACAAATGCTTCGTTGGACTAATGTCAAGCTCAAGTGTTATGTAGCCTCAGAAGGAAAATAAACTGTACCCACTTATTGGCCTAAACTTTGCAAAACAAAATTGAAAATTGTTAAGTTAGGGTTTAAAGGTTTGGCTCGATGGGTCAAAACAGCGGTATACTTTCGACTTCAACTATTGAAGTACACCCCCCCCCCTCGGTGTAAAATACACTTTAAAAATATAGAACAAACTACTCGTATGCAATAGTATATTCTGGTGACTGCGTGTTCCCCTAAAAAATTACCTTGATTGGTGACAGGCAGCGTGCTTTCATTCCTCGAAGACATCACAAACGGACGATGTTCATACACATTTCGCATACATTGGTAATCCTCCGGTATCTCCGATCTCATGCAATCGTCTAATCTAGGCGTGAACAATTCAGGGCGATCAGGAAAACACCACGAACACATTTCACAGTCGTCACTTAATGTGTTAAGATAAAAACCTGAAATCAAAACAATAACAGACATTTGGATCTCATTACTTTGTATCATCCATTTTATGACAAATCGTCACTCACTGCATTTCGAAATGCTTTAGAACTATAGCAGGGGTTTTGTATGTGTTTAAAAGATATATGTTTGAAGAAATGTTATATTTGCAAATTTAAAAGTCTTTTCAGTAAAGATAATAATTATAAATGTTACCATAGTCTCGTATTGTTTCCCAAATGTTTTGTGGTGGGCGGAGGAATTAGAGATGGGCGGAGTACTTACCTACGTCACAATTCTTGACACATTTTGCATTCCTTGTACTGGTGCATTCTCTAATGGTCCGTTGGTGTGGGCTACACATCGTACAAGGTAAGCATATCCTTGTAGCGCTCCACGTACCGGAATAGGTGCCTTCTGGGCAACGTTCACATACGGTGTCATGTGACCCCTGACACTCGACACTGACCCCCGACCCCGGTGGACACTTACTGCACTTCTGGCACATCTGGTTACCATATGGATCGTGAGAGAGATATTTAAGACTGTGACCATGGTCACAAGTCAGTGTTTCCTGTAAGATAAATTAACAAATTATGGCATATAAAAACGACGAGTGTGACTTACAACCAGCAGGACACAGGGATAAGTGGCGGTCGAGGTTCGAGGTAAAAAGTAAAAAAAAAAGAGACATGCGTTATTATTATTTTGGCAAACACGCGATGTGCATGTGCATACTCATATTATAATTTCAACGCGAACGAGATGATAATTCACACCTAGGAACACGTCCTCCAAACTGCAAATCCATGTTGCAATGCAAGTGGTTTACACGTACACATTTTAACGACATCCACAAAAATAAAACAAATTAGCAGCCAACCAGTTAATTTGAGCTTGATACAGATCGCGAATCAGTAAACAATAAACCACATGAAATATTCATAACAAGTTTAAACGTGCAAACACAGACTAATAAAACCTTCCTACTTGAAAGCTGTTTTCAAAATGGTGACATCCAAACATCCAAAGGGGGTATTTGTACATTATTTTAGTTTTGAAAACTTACTAGACCAATTTTCTCATTCAATAATTCAACTTGTGCGTATATTAATGTCATGCATATGATTCTATATTCAGTCCGCGCACGTCTGAGAACATTACTGGATCTCTATAATGTTACGTTACGTTACGATATTTGTACAGCATCAAAGGTGTAAAAATGCACGTACATAGGTAAAAAATAATGTCAATTTTTGTATTGATTATTACAAAGATGAATAAAATGAAATGAAATGAAATGAAATGAAATGAAATGAAATGAAATGAAATGAAATGAAATATGGGGTCATCGTACTCGGTTCTAGGAAAATCAAAGTATAAAATGGAGTGGAAGATGCACGTTATTTTTGTTCCCTGTGAAACGATGTAAATGTTGATAGGAAGAAGTATTACATAACTGATATTACGTTTAGTCGGGTTTGTCAAGGCAAACTTTTATTGTGTTTTCATTGTAGTATATGAACAACGCTGATAAAAGTGTAATGTTATACATATACATACAGAGTGCCGTAATTTTGCGGTATTTTACGGGATATTTTCATCCTACCGTATAAGGAAATGCGAATTCCAAATATGGAATGATCATGGCTGCCATCCCCGGGCTGCCATCAAGGTTTGACAGAACTCCACACAAAGAAGTTCGCTGATTCTGTTCTGAATTTTTTGTATTTTGGCATTCCCAATATGTATCATTGGGAGGAAAAGATGTATAATAATAAGGTTATTACGAGAATACCTCAACGTATGCACTCAGACAGTACGCCGCGCATAGACCTCCGCTGCGCGTCGGTCGATACTCCATCTGTACTGCCTTCGTACATACTTGGAGGTAGCCTCGTAATAACCTCATCTTATTTTGAGATTTTTTTCATAATAATAGATAAAAAATAAAATAATCCACATGACTACTTCCTCACGAGTCAGTCTGTGTTAAATATTACAATTGATTATTGAAATTATCCCATGTGTGCACTCTGACCACTGTGCTATATCACTAAGTATTAAATATGATGAATGTAGTCGGGGCTCTTCATATTGGAAACTAAACACAAGTTTGCTGCGAGATGAAGATTAATTGAGAATAAATTTCCAAAGTGGATTGAGGAAGGGGAGGCCATTCAGGACTATCGGATTTTATGGGATTGGTTGAAGTTTTGTATAAAGAGGTCAACCATAACTTATAGTAAAGAAAAAAGTAAAAAACAAAGAGAGAAAATCCTTAAAACGGAAAAGAAATTAGCGGAATTGGAGAGCGAGATGGGATACAGTCCAACAAATGATTGTATAAATAACTATGAATTAACAAAACAATCCCTTCAGAAAGAATATGATGACATTGCAGAGGGACAGATCATTAGATCACGAGCTAATTGGCACGAATTAGGGGAGAAAAACTCCAGATATTTTCTGCAAACTGAGAAAACAAATTTGAGATCACAAATTACCAACCTTTTAAATACAAATGGATCAGTGATCCCGGCCCGAGAAATAAATAAACAAATCAAATTCTATTATGAAAAACTGTACGCCTCCACCCTAAAAACCGATATTGATTTTAACGTCCAATCCACTTTTCTTCAAAACCCTTACATACCAAAATTGACTGAGGACCAGGCTCAAATATGTGAGGGACTTATTATCTTGGAGGAAGCCAAATGTATTATTAAAACCCTGCCTGTGAATAAAACGCCAGGAAATGATGGTTTGCCAGCAGAGTTTTATAGCAAATTCTGGCCAATGATGTCTAAATATGTAGTTAACTCCCTAAACACCGCCTATAAACAAGGTCAATTATCCCCATCTCAGCAACAGGCAGTTATCACATTGTTGGGAAAAAAAAGATAGGGATAGTAGGTTTCTTAAAAATTGGTGCCCCATCTCGCTCCTCAACACTGATTATAAAATTGGAACAAAGTGTTTGGCCAAAAGGCTAGAAAGAAAGTTCTTTCAGATATAATTCATAATACTCAATCGGTCTTTGTCAAAAATAGACAAATAGAAAACATCTTTGACAATATGGATGAGGAAACTAAGGCAGGGATATTGTTAACAATAGACCTGGAAAAGGCTTTTGACACGGTAGAATGGTATTTGTTATTCAAAACTCTTGAAATATTTAATTTCGGACCCAGCTTTATTAGGTGGACAAAAACTCTTTACTCAAACATTTTTAGCTGTGTTATGAATAGGGGTACTAGTACTGAATATTTCGCTCTAGGACGAGGGGTCAGACAGGGAGATCCAATAACCCTAATGTTATTCATTCTTACTATAGAAATATGTTTATTTCTCAATACGGTTAGAACAAGAAATTAAGGGAATCCCAGTACCGGGTTTTGGAAACATTAAAAGTGCTTCTTTTGCAGACGACCTCACATGTTTCTTGACTGGCCTCCCCTCCTGTAGGAGACTTTTCCAAATATTGAAAGATTTTGAAACAATTTCGGGTCTTGCAGTTAACGAAGACAGGTGTGAGGCGATGTGGTTGGGAAGCGTGAAAAAATGTAAAGACAAACCTCTGAAAGTGAATTGGCCGAATATTATTAAAATTGTAGGAATTTATTTCTCCCATGATAAAAAACTAGCTGCTGAAAGGAACTTTGCTGAGCCCATGGAGAAACTCAGAATGTCATTGCAATTTCGGAAACTAACTCTGCTTGGAAAGGTACAGATTATTAAATCTATGGGAATTTCCAGGCTCCAATATGTACTAAATCTTACAACCTGTCCTAATAGAATCCTGAAAAAATTAACAAATTGTTATTTCAATTTCTGTGGAATGGGAAGCATCGGGTTGCACGGAAAACTGTGGTTGGGGAAGTAGGAGAAGGTGGGCTGGGCAGGCCCAACTTTTTTGCTATAGTTAAGGCCCAAGGTATAAACTGGCTGAGGCGTTACCACGACAACAATACCCATCCATGAAAATGGTTTTTACATAGCAAATTTCACAGTATTGGCGGAGTAAAATCACTGTTGCCAATTTTAAAATAAAACTTTGACCTATTGTATTCAAGGGGATAAATCTTAGAATGATGCAAGCCTGGATTTCTGTGGCCGGGGAAAGCAAAGATGAGGAGCATTTTCTCAACCAAGCTATCTGGAATAAATATAATATTCTTCAAGGGGGTAAAAGTATTTTTAACAACTATTTTTTTTTGAAGCTGGATTTCAGTATGCTGGGCATCTTAGTCAAGTCTTACAATGGGAAGAGATCTTGTCGAGAGGAGTGCCCCGTCACTGCTGTTTGAAATGGTATGGGATAATTGCAGCGATACCACCTAGGTGGAAACAAAATGTTGATATGTCAAAATTTACAAGGACCAATGATGAGAATACTGAGATAGGTATAAAAGTTATTGGAGTGCAATATCATCTGAGTCAGTGCAAAATTAAACCAGTTACCCGGGGTATTGTAAAACATTACTTCATTTCACCACGATCGGAAATGTTCTTTATAAAAGCATTTGATTCATTTATAAATGAATGGGGAAGTATTTACTGGTCACCATTGATTCAAAATTAAGAGAATTTCAGTGGAGAATTTCTCACAATATCCTGGTTACAAACACAATACTCTATAGGATGCCCCCCCCCAAAAAATTGAATCATGTTCATGTACATTTTGTAAAGGGCCAGATGAAACTCTTCTTCACCTGTTCTACCACTGTGTTCCCGTCAATGCATGCTGGACATGATTCATTGAAGAATGGGGAAAACATGTTGGAGCTCCAGGGTCATTAGACCCTGAATTCAATATATTAGGTGCTTGCCTTCGTCCTATGTTACTAAATTTTCTGATTCTGTTGGCCAAGAGTTTTATCTATGTATGTAGGTGTCAACAAAAAAGACCAAATTTTGTCAACTTTGAAATGATTGAATGTTACACTGCAAAAAGGAAAGGGAAAATGAGTAAACACAATAAAAAGTGGAGACAATTACAATTTACAACCACTAAAGACTGAATATTGTAATCTTGTATTCAAACCATTGTAACGTTTACAGTATCAACTTTCGTGTATCTTTACACTTGTAAACCTTATAAGAGGACTCAAGAAAATGTTTTATAACAAATAAACAAACAAATAATCCACATACTGTTGACAAATACTGAAATAATTTTAGACAAAATTTATTACGTAATAGTGTCATAATTATGTACACACTGCGAGAATCATTCGACGTTAACTGTTCTATTTTAGTCAAATAAGGCCTACACCATTAGCGTCCCGCCGACTTAATTGTTAACATCAGTTGTTTTATTGCCAAAGTCTATCATGGGAATTCTGTGAGAGAGAAAAAATACGTAACTAGCTGCTGATTGAAAACAATATACCAGACGTGTAATAAATCAGCTGTCACGTGGGTTTCGGTTTCCATCGTTATTTACCACTACAGCTGTAGTATAGGATAGAAAAAAATGGAGTAACCAGCAAGTGACCAGGAATTATTAAATTTGTATCACGGTTGTTGCAAACTTTATTAAACGCTCGGAAGTCAGCATTTTGTTTTTAGATTTGCGTATTCTCATATGCCCACATGCCCTATCCATTTGAAAGCTTTAAAGATGTTTGAAATGTGTGTTGTTGTTTTTTTATTTTAGTGAAAGTGTCTGGAAAGTGGTGTAAAATGTAAAAAATCATGATTAAAGAGCGGTAGTCGTCGTGCCACGTCCTGTTCGATATGGGACTCATAGCGACGTATATAACGCGTGTAAAATACATTGTTTATTTACATGAAATTGGAACACGCGCTGCGCGACGACCACCGCGCTTTAAAATTATAAGTATTATCCCCGAAACGAAATAAAAAAAAGTTTATTCAAGCCACAACGTTAACAATCGTTATATTGGAGGGGAAGAATAAAAGAACTCTTCTGAGACGGGGTATACATTCTTCGCAAAATTATCTCAAAAGGGTACCCATTTTTCGCAATTTTTGGCTGCCTGGGAAGGGTAGTACACACTGACCAAGGCATTGAATTTGAGGAGGCTCATTGGATGATTCCTACGTCTGACAGCTATGGTGACACCACATGACTATATAAGCGACATTTATGTGCCGTAATCATCAAGTGACCATGATTTAATTGAGTTTTACCACAGCTGCCGAGAATTGAGGAGGTTTCGTTCAAGCAAATTGTGGAATAGCGCAGCTTAAATTGGTAGTCAGTTTGATGCTTATTCATCTCGTGCAGCATAGACTGCATACAACTACAAATTCTTTTGAGAACGCTCATTGGTCAATTCAACACTGTGACAGCAGCGGTATAACGTGACCCGCTTCTCATAGTGACCTTTGATATTTCAGTCTTTATATAGGGGGGGGGGCAAGGGTTATTTTCGTTCAACGTAATTGCAATATTTTTTTGTTCGTACAACGTAAATAGAAAAAATAAATTCCGTAATTCTGTAATCACAGGCTAGACGTACAACGTAATCAATCAAATATTTTTTTCGTATACTGTAAACATGTGTCATTTTTCTCGTACGTACAAAAAATCACATCCAAATAAAAAAATCGTAAAGAATAATCCAGGGAAATTACATTTTAGAAACTGTAAAACGACTAGATGACACAATTCACTACAAAATTGAATGTCACGACGTAAAAGGCCCTCTAACCGAATGAAGAGCATTACGAGGGTAATATGCCCATGCGTCTCTTCACACGGCGCAGCAATGGTGGAAAATTTGAGTCGGAGAGCTCTTCGGACCATTCAATGTTCCATTTGTTAACACTGTAAACTGTAAAAACGCCTTTTTATCTTCGTAAATTGTGAAAAGCCCTTTTTATTTCCCGTAAAACCGTACCAGCTACCCCCCTTGCCTCCCCTCTATATACTATAAACAGTTTTTAGGTTACGGAATTTCCAAACAGACACATTCTTGTCGCATACAGACAAATTAGCACATATATTACGTAATTCACCTAAATGACGTAAGACAGTGGCGGCGGCACCGAGGGGGTCGCCCTCCGAATAAACAACGCGATCGATTAGTGAGCAGACCCCCCCCCCCCGGTGCAAAATTTCGTGCCACCGCCTCTGTAAGGAATCCAGTAACAAGTACAGGGGTACGAATGATTGCTATTAATAGTGCAACGGTTCACACCCATGTTAGCGAAGTAGCTGCAATACAGATTCGAACAGTAAAGAAATCATTTTGAAGTAGGTAAACAAATACCCTAGTTCCCTCCGAAATTTCAAACAACACTGGCATTTAGCAATGGCGGTTTACTGTACCGAACAAGGTCGGGTCAAACGCATAAAACACAAAAGTAATATACGGAGTAGCACAAAAACACCCACGTGCACGTGTACATTGTATAGCGGTCATATTTATAGTACATAAACACATTCATATCATGACTTGCCTCGTTGTAGTAGTATTCGTGATCTCATACCGCCTACGCAATAAAGTTGAAAAGTTTCATATCCCGCCCACTGTACTACTAAAAGTTCCGGGTTCGCCCATTCGACACATGCAATTTTGCAAAATTGATTGCCAAAATCGGTCTGTAAATTGGAAATAGTGACATAATGCATGTACTTACTCCATGTGCGATCAATATAATATATAATATCTTGGAAAGTGCGCTCAAATCCAAATGTTGGCTAGCAGCCATGTCTTACAAGGACTCGTTTGGAGTTGTTAGTCTTAGCTCTCGGATTCAAAAATAACGCCGTTGTACAATCAGTTCCGCAAGTAAGTACGAGATGGGAATTCCCATTTGCGGCGGGGGTGGGTGGTCATGCGTGATTAGATTGCAGTACCGAAACGCCCTGGCGCCACAACAAGAGCCAGACTTGAGTAAAAATATACCTCCTTCGTAATTGACCGCCAGTATCTCATTTAAAACGTGCCGCGCGACTTGCTTTGCAATCCGAATAGTGTTTCCATTTCCTATCATAATCTGGTCCATTGTTCGCCTGATCTATGAAACCATGGTATCTGGGACAGTTGACCTCGGCGGCCAGTAGTTGAAATGCTGTAAATGGACATGTTCTGGGTACAAAACTTCGTTAGGCTTCACTAATTACCAAATATTTTCGAAGCACCTGGGATCGATGTTCCATACTTTCATTGATTTAAACATAGACCTTAGAAAACAGGGAAATGCAACTTCTGTCTGAGAAAAAGGAAAATCCAGTTTCCTGTGTGCAACGTGGGTTATAATCTCCTGTATAGATAATCCCATTAATACATATACCTATACATCTGAAACAGTTTTAGTTCTTACCTTTCTACGCTTTTGTATATGTTTGATAAGTTATGCTGTGCCAATGTTCACATTTGTCAGTGTATAACGGGTGCACTATGTTATTCGAAGGTCTATGATTTAAGGTAGCGAGAGGGGGAACACAAATTATAGTTTAATTGAGATTAGGACTTTACATTATTAACAATCATATGAATGCTTTAGTGATATCTCTATGGTTACTCTATTGGTAAATCATATACTGATTGTAATGATTTCAGTGTTTGGTCTATGCATGTACTTTTGGATATACGAGTGCTATTCATACAAATAATAACATATATCATCCAGCACGAGAGCACGATTCGTTTTCAATGGAATAGAATAGTGAGTAAACTTTCTGCGACGTAATTAAGTATACGAGTTAAAGGCTACCTGCATGCTTAAATACTTAAACCAACAACCAAGACTGACCGACCATCGTCCTACTCGTCAATCGTCTTGTCGTCCACCTAGTACTAAAACCAGTGTGTTTTATGCGTTTTTATCAAATCACTAACCTACAGTATTACCTATGAGTATAGTTATTGTATGCGAGCTATTTCTCATATCTATATTGCAAATCATATACTGAAATGGACTACATTATTAACAATCATCTGAATGGTTTGGTGATATCTCTATGGTTACTCTATTGGTAAATCATATACTGAAAGCGACTACATTATTAAAAATCATCTGAATGGTTTGGTGATATCTCTATTGTTACTCTATTGGTAAATCATATACTGAAATGGATTACTGTAAAGGGGGTAATTATTCACTGGGTTTTAATTTAGCTTATTTCGCTGACTGGAAAAATGCGCTAAATTAAAACACAGTGAATATGTAAAATTTAGCATAGAACACATTATCTAAATGATAAAACCGTGAATTTAAAACCCACTGAATATGCCTGAAATGGTAAATCAGTGAAATTTAAACCCAGTGAATATTAGTCATTTTACAGTACATTATTAACAATCATCCGAATGGTTTGGTGATATCTCTATTGTTACTCTATTGGTAAATCATATACTGAAAGCGACTACATTATTAACAATCATCTGAATGGTTTGGTGATATCTCTATTGTTACTCTATTGGTAAATCATATACTGAAAGCGACTACATTATTAACAATCATCTGAATGGTTTGGTGATATCTCTATTGTTACTCTATTGGTAAATCATATACTGAAAGCGACTACATTATTAACAATCATCTGAATGCTTTGGTGATATCTCTATTGTTACTCTATTGGTAAATCATATACTGAAAGTGACTACATTACTAACAATCATAAGAATGCTTTGGTGATATCTCTATTGTTACTCTATTAGCAAATCATATACTGAAAGCGACTACATTATTAACAATCATCTGAATGGTTTGGTGATATCTCTATTGTTACTCTATTGGTAAATCATATACTGAAAGCGACTACATTATTAACAATTATAAGAATGCTTTGGTGATATCTCTATTGTTACTCTATTGGTAAATCATATACTGAAAGCGACTACATTATCAACAATCATCTGAATGGTTTGGTGATATCTCTATTGTTACTTTATTGGCAAATCATATACTGAAAGGGACTACATTATTAACAATCATCTGAATGGTTTGGTGATATCTCTATGGTTACTCTATTGGTAAATCATATACTGAAAGCGACTACATTATCAACAATCATCTGAATGGTTTGGTGATATCTCTATGGTTACTCTATTGGTAAATCATATACTGAAAGCGACTACATTATTAACAATCATCTGAATGCTTTGGTGATATCTCTATTGTTACTCTATTGGTAAATCATATACTGAAAGTGACTACATTATTAACAATCATCTGAATGGTTTGGTGATATCTCTATTGTTACTCTATTGGCAAATCATATACTGAAAGCGACTACATTATTAACAATCATCTGAATGCTTTGGTGATATCTCTATTGTTACTCTATTGGTAAATCATATACTGAAAGTGACTACATTATTAACAATCATAAGAATGCTTTGGTGATATCTCTATTGTTACTCTATTAGCAAATCATATACTGAAAGGGACTACATTATTAACAATCATCTGAATGGTTTGGTGATATCTCTATGGTTACTCTATTGGTAAATCATATACTGAGATGGATTACATTATTAACAACCATCTGAATGGTTTGGTGATATCTCTATGGTTACTCTATTGGTAAATCATATACTGAAAGGGACTACATTATTAACAATCATCTGAATGGTTTGGTGATATCTCTATGGTTACTCTATTGGTAAATCATATACTGAAATGGATTACATTATTAACAATCATCTGAATGGTTTGGTGATATCTCTATGGTTACTCTATTGGTAAATCATATACTGAAAGGGACTACATTATTATCTGAATGGTTTGGTGATATCTCTATGGTTACTCTATTGGTAAATCATATACTGAGATGGATTACATTATTAACAATCATCTGAATGGTTTGGTGATATCTCTATTGTTACTCTATTGGTAAATCATATACTGAAAGTGACTACATTATTAACAATCATCTGAATGGTTTGGTGATATCTCTATGGTTACTCTATTGGTAAATCATATACTGAAAGAGACTACATTATTAACAATCATATGAATGGTTTGGTGATATCTCTATGGTTACTCTATTGGAAAATCATATACTGAAAGGGACTACATTATTAACAATCATCTGAATGGTTTGGTGATATCTCTATGGTTACTCTATTGGTAAATCATATACTGAGAGGGACTACATTATTAACAATCATATGAATGCTTTTACATTCATTATGTAACACTAGGATTGGAACCAAATTTAATAATAGACATGTTCCATCTGTGTATTGATCGATTTTCAATTGAGTTGCCATGCTTGTGCTTGTGAAATAGTAGTTAAAAACTTTGAGATGTGTAAACATATGCATACACACAAAGAGCCAGACAGACAGACAGACAGACAGACAGACAGACAGACAGACAGACAGACAGACTAAACCCATGCAAAGCTAAAGTGATTAACACTGAATACGTGACTTGTATATCTTTATTATACACATCTAAGTTTACAATGAACTAATTTTGATACAAATCATATATCAAATAATTTACTTCTCTTATTAAAACTTACGAGATATAAAATATTTCGATATATTAACAACAAATGGAAAATGTGAGTATATTTTGAACACATTCTTTTAAAGGGATTAAGAGTTCTGGTGAACATGCCCAATTATCTGTTTAAGTTATACATTATCTTTATCACAAATGCAATTTGAAAAAGGGTCAACAAACATTCGAAAATGGTTGCATAACTTAAATCTTATCATGATTAACATTTAATATTAGTTTGTTCAAATAACAAATTAAAGCACTCGTAGAAAATTTCAAAACAGCAATTGGAGTAAAATCACATAAAAAAATAATCCCTTAAAATATGCATTAACCTATAAAATTGTTGTAGTGTCTTGGAAAATTCTCATACAATGTTGTTCAGTTTAAACCAGTAAAAAACACAAAAAAGAACAATCTAAGCAACAGAATAAGATTTATCTAGATAAATATTTCAGAACTATCCTGAGCAATTGTTTCCTACAAAAATCAAGCAGTACAAAACAAAATACAAAAAATGTTTGGGAAAAAATAATGGAAATTAATTTGAGTTTTGTTTTGCTTGTGAACAATATATATTTTTCAATCTTACACGTTTTTAAGATTAAAAAATACTAAAGCCTAACCCAACTTCAGCAATAAACATCGAATACTACTTACATTTCAAATTATATAAATTTACACTCTTTATCATCATATCTAATGATAATCACAAAATAATTTATGATGGTAATTAACAAACGATATCATATGTTAATCTTGTAGCTAGATGGACAAATTGTATGTACTTTTATGGGGAGAATGCAAATCACACAGAGATTCTTCATAACTCCAAATTAAATGTCCCATGTCATTTGGAAGTGATGGGGGACACCTGGTATTTGTAGCTTCATTTCCCACTGCACAATATATTTATGTAAAAATCATAATCATTCCACCAAGTGCAACAGAAGTCAATACACACATAAATACCAGTAAAAAATTGAATTTCAAATGCCACAAGGAAATAAACAAAACAATACATTTAGGATATTTATAGAAAAACCTGATATTGACACTGGCAGTGAGTAAGTATAGTCTGTACTTCAATCTGACTAAAATAAGATTGAAGTTTGAGCATGTATTATTTTTTCACAAATTTTATTTTTCAGTCCATAGTTAAAATAATACAAAATATGATGTAATTAAAAACAATTTAAAAAAAAAATTATAGTAAAATAAAATATTTGAAAAGCAAATATAAACAGTGCATCAGATTTTAATCAGATTGTAAGTGTCCTAAATAGCATTATTATTAGAACTATATTTCATGTATATATAACATAAAAACTATTAATACATCATTATTGCAATGCCTTCAGATATATGGTTAAAGAACATGCATGTTTGTTATTATTTATGTCTGTAGTGCAATGCATTCTTTAAAGACACTAAGAAAGAAAATCATGACCAGTTTGCCATTTTAAATCAAAATGTGATGCATGTACAAATTTAACCTTGCATTTTCAACCATTATACCAAATCTGAAGAAAATTGGTCAATGTATGCACAGTAACTGTGATGCATGTCTGAAAAAAACACCGAGATCATAATTATTTGTAATTTGCAGCCATTTTGATGAACCGATCAAAAAAAATTTCAAATAATATCACATTACAAATAATATCACCTGTCACTGTACCAACTTTGAATCTTATAGATTAAAGTATATCCGAGAAAAGACTATGTAAAATCAATAGACTATATGTACACCAGTCGGACATATTGAATGGAAACAAAACAGAACCAACATACCAAATTTGAAAACAAAAATTGGGCAATGCATGTCCAAAAAAGTTTGAAACACCGAAATTTTGATTTTAGAATAATTAGAAGGACTAAACTGGCCACAAAAAAGATCTGTGTAATAAAAAAAACATTGACATGCACATCTCAACTATAATGACCTGTCAAATTTGAATGAAATCGGTCAAAGCACATCTGAGAAATGACTCCAAATTGTTACTTTGAATCAAAATGCAAACAAGCAGCCTGTCGGCTGAGATAGCTCCGCTGTTAGCAATGCACATGGCAATTAAAGAACAGAAGATATCATTAGAAAATGAACAAATCTGAGAGAGGTCCACATGTAGTACCTATAAGTATAATATATCAAAGCAATTGGACTTGCGGTTTTCAACAAGAAGTCGAAAATATCACTTTTTACCAAAAATTACAAAAATATTCACCAAAATTAGAGAATTAAAGATATCATTACAAAATGAACAAATCTGAGACAGGTCCACATGTAGTACCTATATATGTAATATCAAAGCAATTGGACTTGCGGTTTTCAACAAGAGGTCGAAAATATCACTTTTTACCAAAAATTCCAAAAATATTCATCAAAATTAGAGAAGTAAAGATATCATCATGAAATGAACAAATCTGAGAGAGGTCCACATGTAGTACCTATATATGTAATATCAAAGCAATTGGACTTGCGGTTTTCAACAAGAAGTCGAAAATATCACTTTTTACCAAAAATTACAAAAATATTCACTGAAATTAGAGAATTAAAGATATCATTACAAAATGAACAAATCTGAGAGAGGTCCACATGTAGTACCTATATATGTAATATCAAAGCAATTGGACTTGCGGTTTTCAACAAGAAGTCGAAAATATCACTTTTTACCAAAAATTACAAAAATATTCACCAAAATTAGAGAATTAAAGATATCATTACAAAATGAACAAATCTGAGAGAGGTCCACATGTAGTACCTATATATGTAATATCAAAGCAATTGGACTTGCGGTTTTCAACAAGAGGTCGAAAATATCACTTTTTACCAAAAATTACAAAAATATTCACCAAAATTAGAGAATTGAAGATATCATTACAAAATGAACAAATCTGAGAGAGGTCGACATGTAGTACCTATATATGTAAATATCAAAGCAATTGGACTTGCGGTTTTCAACAAGAAGTCGAAAATATCACTTTTTACCAAAAATGACAAAAATATTCACCAAAATTAGAGAATTAAAGATATCATTACAAAATGAACAAATCTGAGAGAGGTCCACATGTAGTACCTATATATGTAATATCAAAGCAATTGCACTTGCGGTTTTCAACAAGAAGTCGAAAATATCACTTTTTACTAAAAATGACAAAAATATTCACCAAAATTAGAGAATTGAAGATATCATCATGAAATGAACAAATCTGAGAGAGGTCTACCCAAGGTACATATACACCAAGTATCAAAGCATTCAGGCTTGTAGTTTTCAAGAAGAAGTCGAAAAAGTAAAAAATTGACACGGACGACGACGACGGACAATCACTCATATGATAAGCTCCGCTCGACAAAGTCGACAGCGGAGCTAAAAAAAAGGAATTACATCAGCCAACCAACATATAAAACTATCATCCTAAGTTTGAAACAAATTGGCCTGACCATGTCCCCCCAAAAAAGTGCATTTTTAATCAAAATATACAAAAAGTAGATGTGCACCAGACACCCAACATGTAAAAGAACATGAGACACTAAATGAATGGTTTGATCGAATTTCTGAATCAATGCAATGTACCAGGAAAGGGTACCAGCAATGTGTAAAATTTGAAGAGAATTGGTCCTGGATGTATAAGCTACAGAACTAAAAAACGAAGTTAAAAAAAAAATGCTTGTCACTGCATCACTCATTTTTATCATCCCAGGACTAGAAACCATTCTAAGATTATGTCTGATTGGCTACCCAACTCAAACACCTAACACTCAGACCAATCAGAGAGCAGCTTGTTTATTGGCATATCAAATTCTGCCTTGCCTATATGCTACAACTCGAATGACAGCATGCCCACAGCAACTGGATTCAACAAATAGCTAATTGACAGCTTTTTATGAAATATTGAAATATTAATAACTACAGAATGTAGTTTTAAAATTCCAATAATTCTAACTGCTTTTTGCTTAATTAGATGCACATCTCCAACACTTTTAATTTACATCAGAGGTACATTACTTGGGGTTTGCAACTACGGTGACATGATACCAAGATCCTGTTTCAATCTCGCTCTCGCATAAGTGTTCCAACTCAGAAAAATTCGAATGCGCATGCCCGAGGTAACTAGGATACTGGGATGTCCAGGTGGATCAAAATAGCTGCTCACGATATGACGGATTACGATAACTATATTTTCTTTACATTTTCGATGTATTACATTTTTTCTTATTACATGTTTTATTATTTTATTACAAACCGCCTATCTCATGTTAGAAGGTCATAGCACCAGTCTCGCTATTTACGAGATGAGACTTGAATGGGATCTTGACATGATGTCACCATACAGTACTATGCGCGTTGCAAACCCCAAGTAATGTACCTCTGTTTACATCTATTGTAAGCTGGATCATTTCATGAGCCAAAATAAAATGATTACGTAATTCAAACCAACACATTATGCTACACATGCTGGTAAAAGTAATCACAGGCAAGACACTTGTGATGCAAGCTGATTTCATTAACTAAGTCATTTCTAATCATACACCTCTGTAAACATTGTACAATTTCAGCACATGTGCAATTTGGTGACTTGCTTTTGATAACTTCAAGCACACCTTTGGTTTTATTATCCAATGACGCTAAGTTATTCATTTGCTCGCCAGAAAGCTTCCCTAAATAACATCCGAGGTGTCGCCAGTTTTTCCTTGTTGGATGGGTATCAGGGTCCAAATAGATCTTCATAAGGTCACTTATATCTATGTCATCCAAAATACCGTTTATGTTCAACTTACATGACGAAACCATTTCTGAAGAAAAGTAAAAATAATAAATCAACAAGCCATTGAAAATGACACAGTCCCCGTTAAATTTTTGAAAGTTCTTTTTGTGCTCGTCATATTAAAGCAGAGGGGTTGTCGCGAGCGTGTCCTTGAAAATTGAGTTCCAAGTGGCGTATACAACAGATTGTTTATTTACATCAAAACACGTGTTTCGTGTAGTAGTAATATGGCCAAAAATAAAAACAGCCGTTATTTGGCCATCTTTGATCTGATTATGAAACACACTGATATCTATGATGTATGTGCCAAATACGAATGAAAATGGTACATAAATTGTGGAAATATAGTAGTAAGGCCAAATAGTCAGATGGCTGTCAATTGGCCATCCTTGACCAGATTTTGGAACAAATTGTCATGGACATGCATCCTAACATGTATGCGCCAAATTTGAATGAAAACTGACAGAGCACGTCCAAGATACCGCATAAAAAACAAAACAAGATGCCTGCCAGTCTTTGATCCAATTGCGGAATAAATCGTCATGGACATGTATCCTAACATGTATAATCTATGTACCAAGTTTGAGTGACAACTGACAAAGCATGTCCAAAATACAACATTTTCAAAAAACTAGATGGCTGCCAGTTGGCCATTTTGAATCGAATGGCTAAACCACTGCATGTGCATATGTCCCACATAAGGTACTAGGCACATGCAAAGAATGAATGGAATCGGTCCACAGGATTCTGAAATATGACTCTGGCTCTGAACAGACTGACGCACGGACCGATCGACACACGAACGGACGGACAGATTCAGGAACTCACGGATGGTCGGGGACATGTATCCTAACATGTATAATCTATGTACCAAGTTTGAATGAAAACTGACAAAGCATGTCCAAAATACAACATTTTCAACAAACAAGATGGTAGCCAGTCGGCCATTTTGAATCGAATTGCTAAACGACTGCATGTGCATATGTCCCACATAAAGTACTCGGCACATGCAAAGAATGAACGGAATCGGTCCAAGGGATTCTGAGATATGACTCCGGACGGACGCACGGACGGAGACCGAATTATAAGTCCCCGTTTTCGGACTTCGTCCGAACGGGGACTAATAATTGATCACATAAAACGATTCATGTTCGTGGCCTCCCATTTTAACTTCTTTTTTCTGGTTAACAATAATCTTTGCAGTTTGTATTTGTGTCTTCAGATATGCATTCAAAATTGGTGACGCCAAAAAAAGGTTTTGAAAATTTTTTAGTTTGTCATAATTCATGTTATTAAACAAAAAAAAATGTCTATCCCTTTGGCACAATACATTAAATTATGTATGGAAATAAGGCAGCAACACCTCCCCTAAATTTAACGCAACAACATTATTATGATTATCTTTTTTTTATATATTCTTGTTTTTATCCATTTAATGTAGATTAGTAAACACATTTTTTTTTTCTTTTTTTGCTTTTGTTATTTTAGTTCTAGACCATTTTATAGTTGTAATTTTGTAGTATTTTTGTTATCGTTGATATTTTGAAATAGTACAGTTGTAGTATAGTTGTTAGCTTATTAAAATTAGTCAATTTATTGTGAGAATTTTGTTAGTTTCTAAATGTAATCCTTTTCATCCTTTCCGAAGGATGTTGTCAATAAATGAAATGTCAGTCTATAGACTTGTAACTTCGAAATGAAAACTCTGCTTTACGTGCTGAATGGTTTAAACAATGGGTGTCTATTTTGCATGTGTGAATGATTTTGATTTTTTTTTTCAAAACACGCATTTTTGATAATAACTCATGACAAAACACTAAAACAGGATTTAGATAGACGACATTCAAAGCATTATTAGACAGACATGCAGAACACAGTCAGTTGCAGTGTTAGCACACAGAACTGTGATAAATTTGAAATACTTGCCCAATGTGTTGCAATGTACCTTGTAAACAAATGCATTCAGTTAAAATGCACAACTCTATGGCGGCACATTTCTGTTGAATTACATTAAATATTATTAAATCTTTGTAAATTACAGTAAATCCTGAGCTACTAAACAGTGACTTTCGAATAGCACGTTCAATATGTGGTGCCGGTCCACATTCGGACGTCATAACATTTTGGTCCACAGTTAGTCCAGTAGTTCAATCATTTTTTCATTAAAAATCAATTCCTACTTGAAACTTGTCTATATGATAAATAAATAAACCCCCTCCCCCAGTATCTCCGATTGTGTGATGTTTATTATGAACTTATGAACCTGTATAACTGTATCCTTCTTTGCCTTTATCTTGGAGGGATATCGCCACTAAACACAAGGTCATTCGTTCAGAATACTGGGGGATTATATATATATATATAATAGTTATATGTAGTTATCATACAAAGTATGCAGGAGTGGGGGATCACTGACCACTGACTGTTTGTTGGTACAATCACCATAGTCACTTTATAAGTGATATGTTTCAATCTGCTTTGTGTCGTTACTATAGTAATGTGAATTTATTACCTTTCACATCTTTAAACACATCAATTTTTACTCTGGCGCAATCATAGTAGTTATCAAGACTCAACAGAATATCAATGATGTAGACACCAGCATCATCTTTGAGTAAAGGAGGAATAACCATACGAGAACCACATAGTGTAGGTTCTTTATCATGCTCTCGACTTATTCTAATTTCCTTTGCTTTTCCCCTAGTTTCAATGGTGATCGTCACCTCCTTATGTTCATCTGTAGAAATGTTAATGTACAAGATGAAACAAACAAATAATTTAAGTTAGACTCTGAAAAGTTTGCATATGTTAAGTGTGATTACTACGTATGATATGATTTTCACAATTGAATCAATCTTTGAAAAAATGTTGATATACAAATTTGTGGAAAATCAAATCACAAATGTATCATGGCAACAATTTTGAAATTAAAGTTTGAATCGAGACAACTATAGAGCAGTATACTGCTCATTAAACAAATAAGAGTAAAGACGTATGATCTCCAATATGCTATGATATTGCGCAGAGTAAGGAACGGCGTCAAAAGATCGATGTCGGATAAAAAACTTATTTCCTTTAGTTTGGGGGTGGGGTGTTTTGACCTCAAAAAGTTTCTATCCTACAAAAACGATTTTATTTTTTAATGAAGTTAAAATAATCTTGGAGTATTTGTAGTTCGTTTTTTTCTATCCAATCATGGACAGAAATAACTTAAAAAGAAAAAAACCCCAGAAAAATGGTTTGTTTCGAGTGTAAATCTGTGCCTCAATTTAGGTGCATTTGTAAAATCTTTTTACACCCACCCGACAACCAACTGCTATGCAATACTACTGTCCGATTATCATTTTGTATTTAATGGTGAATGTAGTCTGACGCCATGACCAATATTTATCAATTAAGTTTCAGTGGGAGGTAGGGGGGGTTTGGAAAAAAAGGAATTAAGTTTTTTATTCAACATCGATCTTTTGACGTTGTCCCTAAGAGGTGTCAATCTAATGTTATGCCATATACGGTACATTTTACAATGATAACCAAAAATCAGTGATTCAGATTAAAACTTCTATTAATACAATCGTGATAAATTATGAGTTCTTCATGGTTGGTAAATTGAATAGGGCACACATATGGGCCGGTGGGAGTGGGTGTGGCACTGGACCCATGCATGGCGATTTATTAATGAGGGGGGGGGGGGCAAATTGTAATGTGTCACGAACGTTAAAATAGCGGTAATTAATCTTGTATAGCTACATATGTTTTAGTAGTATATAAACACAACTCTTATCCAAATGATTGTGAATCACAGTTTTATTCAAATATTGTATGCAAGATGTAGCATATGATTAACACATCTGCCAATGTTTGCATAAATAGTAACCATCATGCACTGGAACTATCCCAAGGATTGCAGAGCAGTGCTTTAAAGCCTGAACTGATAGGACCATTTTGCTCCACAAAAGCCTTAGCTCAAAACACTGCAGGTATATTTCTTACAAGTTTGAATTCTAAGGGGCATTAGTGCGCTCAGGGGAAATAATGGGATATCCCTAAGACACCTGTAGAGGGCATACTTTTATTTTGCCCATTTTTAGGTATTTTTTTGGTTAATTTCTGTTATAATTGAAAAAAATGTACATTGATGCGACATGATCAACATTTTAAAAAATACATGATATGATACATAATTTTACTTGCATGTTCATGCACTTAATACACAAGACTTACCGACAAATATTGGATATGGACTTATCGTCATTTTCATCTGAGGAACATCTATAACAATAAAACACATCAGTTACCATGGTGATTACATATTCAAAATTTGGTCTTTTTTTTTAAATTTTTTAAAATTGTATTAAGGCCCGACTTTTATTATCCCTTGTTTCGCGAACCCGCCAAATGAACAGACGAAAATGAAATGAAAATAAAATTTTATTTTTCCGCCCGCCGCATAACAAACCCAAGTTGCATTTTCGTGGGAGTATCATGATCAAAGTACCAAAGTCTCTCTGATCAATGATCTCACTTACAATTCTTTGAGAATCGCATAAATCTAATGGGAAAAAAAAAGAATTAATTTTTTTTTATTTTCCGCCCTCCTCAAAAAAATTGCCTTATAACAACTCAATAAATAAGGAATAAAAATAGTCTGGCCTAATCTAATCATTTATATAAAATGGCAGAATAGTCAACATTTTTATTTTGCATTTGCATTTGTCGAACAGTGTTGAATTTTGTGAAACAAGACAGTAATAATGGAAATTTTACCAAGTTAGAAGTCACAGCAATTTTTTGGCAAAATTTGCTTTTATTTCACATGTATACTGTATCATTAATACTGGTATATGTCATTTACAAAGATGCATTTGCTACTAACAGAGAAAAATATTTAATCATTTAATTTTTATGATTTGGTAAAGGATGTTCAAGAGAACAACATTTTGTGAAAGCCCTTCACTCAAAGCTGACCTCATTTTGAATCTAATTTCATATATCCCATTTAATCACTAAAAAAACTTAGACATACTAAAAATTAATTCAAAATTTAAGATTAGCCTTTCACACAAGAAGATTGGCAACTAGTATTTGGGTGCTATTTGAAATGCACAACATGAAAGACAAGCCATGCATGGCACAGTCCCCATTGGTTATCAAATTTAAGATGTATAGTTTTGTTTATAGTAATATAGCTGGAATATAACCATGTCAGGAATATGATTTTTTAACATTAAAATGATTGACATTTGTATCTGATCGTCAAACAAGTACTTATCCATATTGAGATATATTGCTCTGGAACAGCATTCAAAATCAGCCATTTTGAATACATGTATATATATATCGTGATGTATAACGAATATATAAAATTTGAATATAATCTAAATCTGTCAGAGCATTTAAGAGATATGGCTCTAGAAGCACAATCATTAAAACAAAATGTCCGCCAGTTAGCCATTTTTAATCCAATCTGAGAAATAAAATGACGAGCATCAGGAACCCATAATGACTAATGTATGTACCAAGTTTGAACGAAATCCACCCATAAATGCTTAATATTTGATGATTTTTTAGCACAAAAATGACCACCATTCAGCCATTTTGAATAGGATAGTCAAACCAATATTTCTGTTTATCTATGACATGATGTATAATGAATATTTAAAATTTGAAAATATTATCAGTCAAAACAAGTCGGAGATATGGGTCTAGAAGCCCATTCATTAAAACAAAATGGCCACCAGTCAGCCATTTTGAATCCGATCTGAAAAATGAATGACGAGCATCAGGAACCCGTAATGTCTAATGTATGTACCAAGTTTGAATGAAATCCATCCATAAATGCCAGAAATGCTTGATATTTGATGATTGTTCAGCACAAAACAGGTCACCATTTGGCCATTTTGAATAGGATCGTCAAACCAATATATCTCTCTATCTATGACATGATGTGTAATGAATATTATAAATTTGAACATCAGTGGAAGCAAGTCAGAGATATGGCACGAGAACCACATTCATTAATACAAAATGGCTGCCAGTCGGCCATTTTGAATCTTATCTAAAAAACAAAATTATTTGCATCAAGGTCCCATAATGTCTAATGTATATACCAAGTTTGAACAAAATCCATCTGTAAACAGCCGAGAAATGGTTGATTTTTAGGATTTTTTAGCACAAAAATGGCCGCCATTCGGCCATCTTGAATCAGATCGTAAAACAAAATGATGTGCATCAAGGTCTTATAATGTCTAATGTATATACCAAGTTTGAACAAAATCCATCTGTAAACAGCTTATAAATGCTTGATTTTGATGATTTTTAGCACAAAAATGGCCGCCATTCGGCCATCTTGAATCAGGTGGTGAAACAAATTGACGTACATACCGGTATGTATAATATCATGTATGATGTATTTGTGAAGTTTGATTGTGATTGGTCCAGGCATTTCTAAGATACAGGTCTGGACGCACGCACAGACGCATGAACACACACACGCACAGACACACGGAGGTCAAAACATAAGTCCCCGTTTTCGGACTGCATCTGAACGGGGACTAAAAACAATTTAATCCACATTTTATGTCACTTACAGAAAAAAAAAAAAAAAAAATCTGTCGTTTTCAGTCTTATTAATTCCAGAGCACCTCTATCTACCATATGTTCAATTTAAATATGAAAAATTTTTGAGATATCAGAAATTGGCAAATAATAATAAATAGATAATCAATATGCATGTTATCTACATCAAAAACAAGCCATGAATGACACAGTCCAAGTTAGTTATCAAATTTAAGATATATAATTTTGTTTATAGTAATATAGTTTGAACAAAAACATGTCAGAGATATGGATCCAGAAACTGATGCTAGATTTTTTAACATTAAAATGATTGACATTCAGTCATCTTTTATCTGATCGTCAAACAAATACTTGTCAATATTGAGAGATATTGCTCTGGAACAGCATTAATTAAAACAAAATGACCACCAATCGGCCATTTTAAAATGGATCTTCAAACCAATACATCTGTATATCTACGATACGATGTATAATGAATAATCTTTCAAAGTATGTCAGAGATATGGCTCTAGAACAACATTCACTGAAACAAAATGGCCATCAGTCAGCCATTTTGAATCAGAGCAGAAAAAACAAAATGACGTGTATCCAAGGACCCATAATGTTTTTAAGGAATAATATAATAATACAATAAAATTTCCATGATTCACCAGTCTAATACAACTATGTAGCAAATTAACAGTGCTTCGATCAGTTAGTGCAGTTAGTGTCTATTTACCATAAACACCGTATATAAAATTAGAGTTCCTCTTCAATGCAAAATTCATTTTATGTTTTTTACTTTTCTTTCCTGGTGTTCCAAAACCATGGTTCTTTTTCTTTGAGTCTGGATTACCTTTGGAATAAGAATACAAGGTAACACAATATAAATCGTATGTACATGTATCTTCTTGAGTGACGAAATGTTTTTAACCGAAGATTCTTTTCATGGTTTAAAATAAAGTGATACAATTTGGATATCATGGATAGCCTGGGGTAATAAAAAAAACGACATGAGACCCACACCTTGTATTACATCTGTTAAATCGATAGATGCAGACAGCGTCTGATCATTTCCTTTATCATCTTCCACGAGAACTTTACAAATATAAGTGCCGACGTAGTCCATACTAACAAACGGTAACACGCACGTATACCCTTGAAATTTGATGGCGCCCTCTTTCTCCAGTCGCCACTCAATTTTCTTGACGTTTGCATCTTGAAGCTTCTTAACCTCACACTCGAAAGTAATTTCTCGTCCTGTTAAAATAAGCATTAAATAATTATATACATTTTTATTAAATATTATCATTATACAATTATTAACAAGAAGATAAGATATTTATGTAAATAAACGTAAAATAAAATTGAACCACTTAATCACACAAATTTTGGCTGAACTTGATGATCTGCTTCCAAAATGGATGTCATTAGACCATCTTGAATGGGATCACAAAAAAACAACGCATGTATAATGTTGAAGTGGCACACAGATGAATCCAAGGAGAGATAAACGGAAACACAGGGTAAATTTCTTAAGTCCCTAGAGTTTTCAGACTTCATTCGAACAGGGACAAAATTAACAGTGGAAAGAATACATTTGTTACCCAAGACTATATAGATATGTCAGATGTACGTATTTTAACTTGCATCCACAGTGAAAAGATAGTACCATTTTTTACCAAGTATTTTATAAAAGTTGCAAATGACTGTTATCAACACTTGATAATTTCTAAAGATTTGTTGCAGTCTATTATGGGATATATTAAACTGGATTGTGGGTAATATTTAGAGGTTTGCCATCACTCCAAAGGCGTCATAACATACTTGAATATTCAAAAAGCATTATGCGACCACATAATCAAATGAGAAGCTGAAAGAATTACCAATAATCAAAGAATTGATCATGCAGAACATATTCCACATCATACTACCAATTATTATTATTATTATTCATTATTACAAATATATTTTATTATTAACTTAATAATAACTTAATTCTCAGAACAACAGGAAATGTCATTATTTGAAATAAAATAGATAGAAATCTATCTTACCTTCAATTGGCTTAGCCGGGAAATAGCTTAACGTCAGCTGTTCAGTTTCTATTGAAACAACAAATTGTGAAAAATTATTCAACTGAACTCAAAATACACTTGATTTCAGGAAAACCTTCAGACATATTCTCGGGGCGGAGCTACGTCACAAGACGTTCCACGTTGCTAAGACGCACACCACTGTACCATGGCATTTCTATGGGCTCTGTGCGAAAATTCAAGAAAACAACAAACTCAACTTTGAAGTAATCCTGAACAACCAAATTTATATGCGTTACACACGCAGGGCTAATCTTATTACACTGTTCAGGGGAGTCTCAACAACCAGCCCATTTTTTCGTCATTGTTTTCACCGCGATGGTTGCCAGGCCCGCAATACTGCCAAGCCCATGATGACCATATTTAGACTTGAATTAAGCAACTGACTACATGCTGAGCCTCTGTTGAAGTTCTGTTCTGTTAGCAACCACTATTAGAGACACAGTCAAAGGTATGGATCAAGGTTTGACAGATTTGCAGGTGACATATTCCATATATAGCGCTGAAATCCTATCATTAAAACATGGCCTGCTGACGTTGTATTTCCCCATTCATTTTAGCTATTCATAGAGGCTTTCATACAGCAGGCGACATGTTAACTATGGTTTGTATTACAACTTTTAAAAAATAGTTCATAACGTAAAAATACGGGTGCAGTTTGCAATTAGTATGAATTCAAACTAAAATTCCAAAATAAAACAATAATAAAAATAAAAGAAATCAATAAAAGTCTGGAAACATTATTCATTCATGATTGAAAAGCCTTTAGTTGGTAATTCACCGCAAACTTATCTTTGATAAATGGAGAATTTTAGCACTTAATTGTTTGAATGACACAATGATCCCGATTCAAAAGTTCCTGTGGAATCAATTTTATGGTAAATGTCACATTCATGTACATAGATGCTCAAAGTTTTTAATTTAATATACAGTAAAATAATAATAGAGCTATCCAGTGGTTACAACAGAACAGCAAATGAAAATGTTTTCACAAATGCATTCATTTCAATCTGTAATTGATGTCATAAAGTTTGTTAGTGAAATTGCTAACATATTGTCCTGCTTGGCAACATAGAATTTTTGTTTCGTTTAATGTTGTATATTTCCCGTAAGTTTGGTTAACTGATAATAACAATTTGCTTGACTAAATTTGAAAGTTAAACAAAACAAAAAATATATGTTGCCTGTAACTCGTAAGTTCAGTCAACTGTTAATTAAAGTTCAAGTTACTAAACGTGAACGTTTAACAAAAATAAAAATATAGGTTGCTCCTAACTCAAAGTTCTGTAAACTGTTAATTGAACATTTAGTTATAATCTGGGCATGGTTTCGCAAAAGTGACATGGTTTCTAAAATATGGGCGTGGTAATTTCGTAATTTCGTGTTCGTAAGTCGATATCTGTAACTCGAACAATTCAGCATCTCGCGTGGTATACAGACTGGAATATCTAATTTCTGAAATCTTCGAAAATTTTGAACACATAACAGAGGAAGCAATTTTTACCTGACACAACTTTTCCATAAAACCTCCCGGCTTTCTTCAATGGTAACGGCGGTTTGGAATCACCACTCTTTATTTTATCAGGCAGTTCATTTTCAACTTCACAATCATGTTTCATTGCTTCAATGCTCCTGCGATGCAATTCTGGACTTTGGTTACCGCATTTTTCACATAGATAAAGAAGCATGGGTTTCTCGACCATCAGTCCTCCACAGGCACACACGTCTGTTGCATGCCATTCATCACTTGTCTCATTTACTTCAATGTTCTCTTCATTATCTCGCGGTTCCACGTGATGGCTTGGAATATCACTTGGCTGGATATACTCCTGATGTAAATCAACACTGACAGGCGTTTTCACCAATGTAGTGCTGTCACTATTGCTGATAGCTTCAGAGGGGCAGATGGTCAAAGAACCAGGCTTTCCTTCATTTCGAGTTCGCACTTTAACAAGAACGTGTGTATCCGAAAACCTACAGGTTGGCACCACACTGATGCTCTGAGTATCAGTTTCAGATAACAAGACTTCAACCGGCACTTCCGAATTTACATAAGGAATAGCTTGCAGTAAGACTTCTTTCTCGGCATCTACTGAAAATATTATCAAAATTTTAATTACGAATAATTTGAGAAAATAGATAATAATAGACACACACAGCCAAAAACTATAGCAAGACAAAATATGCCAAAGATGTAATGACAATTTAATTGAAGATGTAGAACACTTTATTGACTTGTCAGAACATAAAACTGAAAGAAAAACATTCAAAATTTCATCAAAGATGAAAGACAGTAAAACATTATTATGAAATTAGCCGACTATATATGTACAACAGAGAGGCTATCAAACTAATATTTTATATTTATTTACATACACTTACTCTTTTTTTTTAATTATCACATTATACATAATACAATCATGAAATTCAGTGTGATATCAACTGATACAGGGGTTTTTCTAGAAAAAATGAACAAGAGGAAGCACACACAGGCGAGGGACATGGAAACATCATATCGGAAGGCTTCTGCGCCAACGGTGTATCTATCGCAATTGAAATATTTTTGGAGTCATTTTTATATATATAATAATAGTGTATTTGGTGTCCAGACACATTGTAAGCTGGTGTTGCTGGGAAGTTTTCTCAGAGACAAATATATTTGAGAAAGATTTCATATTGTGCGGCAGCACGGAAGTGTGTGGCTCAAGAAATATATTTATGACTTGAAAGTTCAATCGGCGATTCGGTAAGAGGGCGCCAGCCGAGAGTATCAGTGCGCTCTGCCCCTGTTCCCCAGTTTAGAAAAAACCCTGTGATGAATTATTAATGCCGACCATTTCTTGATGACTGTTCTGGTGTCATATTTTGACTGGGTAAATTACTAATGTTGTCTAACTGCTGAACAGTCAGCCATATTGAATCGAATCACAAATGACAATATAACACGTATACCTGTATTAGGGGAGAGTAGGAAATCAAACGGGCGGTTCACCGCGGCTCTTCGCAGTACACCGGGGAGAGCCACGGACTGCTTATAATTAGGGGTCTCTACCGCGGTGGCCACCGGTACCGGTTGCAACCGCGGTCGTAGGAAAGGTGTGAAATACGGTCATGTACGTTCTATAAATCTAACCTTGCACACATAATCTTGTATAGACGTGTTTTTTTTGTTTTTTTGTCATAAACGACGTAGCCTTTCAGTTAACTCTTCGCGTTCATGGTATTTGTGAAAGTTTACCGATTTTTTGAACAAATGTTAAGTAACTATATCGTTTTGCGTCAAACTGGGTGGCCCGAATTTAAATGTCAGTGCGTGAACTCATTGAGGTCATTGCCCATTGCCGCACGTAATTCAAACACGTGGTTATTATAGTTCAGTCATGTATGCGAATTATGCGATCGAAGTACGCTGCGAGTTTATTATAGAAAAATTTAACATTACGCATGATATTGTATGTTATTGTATGGTTACATATTCACTTTATTTTGAATAAAATAATTCACCGATGAGTCACAAGTATTTAAAATATTTTCTTGACTTTCGTTAGACACCTGACTCCGGGACCTGACTATCTTTTTCAATGATTTAAATGTGCCCATGTTTATATTTGCGTAATAATTACGAATACAACGCATTATCAAGTCGATAATATTGAAATATTCACAGACCCAATAGCCCGGGTTAGTGTCCCAACAACAATAATAATAACTTATTTTGCGTAATTATTATAAAAGCAATACATTGCAAAGTTGAAATATTTAGAGCCCGTGAAATACTGCAGTGGCGGATCCAGAGGGGGGGCCAGGGGGGCCATGCCCCCCCAAATGCATGACGATTCATATCATCTGGATTACGCATAGCTTCTCTGCAATTTTCGCTCCGTATATCTTAAGCGAAGCTTTCCCCCCCCCCCCCAATACATTTTACAGAGTTGAATACAAGTTGTGTTATTACAGTACTGCCGGATATAATAACAATTTTACGAGATCGACGCGCGGACCAAGAAAGAAAAAGGTTGCTAAAGTAACGCGCCAGTTCAGTGCGTGACTTGGTGTCAAACTTCGGTCAACACACACTTGATTTCAGCATCGCCGCGTAGCAAGTTTTGCAATGTACTTGAAGTTCAATTGTGCCCCAAAATGATGTCGACGATCACTCAATTGTCGCAGCCCATGTTGTACCAAGTCCATGATACACCCCGTTTCAACTTTGGCTTGCTTTTCCTTCTTAGTGCATGTTCTTGTTCACGTAAATGCGACCTCTCACCAATGTATTAAAACGCTTTGAATTTATACTTTTGCGTGATTATATTTGGTCTACGCGAAACATTAATCTTTCTAAACCTTTTCTGAGACCATGCATGATATATATTCACAAAATAATGCGATCATATTTTATATCTCTACGTCTTTCTGGATCGTTTTGTGATTTTATTCCAAGGCTCAGGCAAATAAAATAATGTCAACTATTATAGACTAGTTTCCTAGCCCCAATTCTGGCTTCGAGGTTAAAGAGTTCTTAACAAAAATTGAAAACTTCCTATTACTAGTCGCACCCCCAAGACCGTGACTGACTTCATTGTTTCAACCATCTGGTCCAAAATGGCATTGTTCCTAATCATATTCAAATGTTTCGACGACATGCCTAAAATATTCACACCTATTTATTGTTCAGCGTTGATAAGATGTCAGATACGCAATGAAACTGCTTTTGTTCTGGCAGTACATCTTATGTGTTTCGTAAGTTTTCGACAATGAGCTGTTATCACTGTAAAAGTGTTATATTCTTCTTCAATGCTCAGTTTATCTTTCGATAAAGATGGCACTACATTATCGGTAAATGTCTTCCGTGTTGCGTTCACCATGAGGTCGCTGAACTGTCATTAACATATTTGAATGACCTATGGTAATTCAGACATGTGGGCACCATCCAGCATTTTGATTGGTTAATTAGCTACTTGACCTATTCGGTCAATAAACATGTCTAGTGTGCATTCAAAATATGGCGGATATCGTAGCGTATCGCTGTTTACATGTGACTGAAATCATTTGCTTACGGTGAAACTAAGTTGAATTTTACTTGCATTTCATAAAAATTTAATGGATTTATTTTTTGTGCGTTATTATAATCACTACTGAATAATAATCACCAACTTCAAAACAAGTAAGTTATTCACTTGTGAACCGCAGCATGGCCGGATTGCGCTACCGTACCGTGATCATTTGCTACTAAGCAGTACATTCGTGTTTGTTTGTATTTGAAACTTCTATTAGAATATACTTTTTGTTACCAAGAAAATAAATGCATATTACATTAAATATACTGAGTATTTTTTTTATCATGTCCTGGATTGACTATAATTTTTCAACATTTCTTAACGCCTATTTTAGAACCAAAGTAAGGCCTTTCACTCTTCCCTGATGCCTATTCAAAAGATCTTATTGTACGGTGTATTGTTTGTCTTGTGCATGTGTTGCGGGCCCATTTAGTGATTGTAATATGTACATAATAGAAACCACACCTCGAACTTGAGCCTTTGATCTCAATTTTTAAATTAATACATTGTAATATAAACCGCAGTTTATATTAGGACTTTAATGGTATTCATTGTACAGAGAGAAAAATCAGACTGGTCATCCGGTTGTCAACACATTTAAACTACTGTAAAAGGGTCAATTATTCACTGGGTTTTAATTTAGCTTATTTCGCTGACTGGAAAATGCGCTAAATTAAAACCCAGCGAATATGTAAAATTCAGCATAGAACACATTACCTAAATGATAAAACTGTGAATTTAAAACCCACTGAATATGCCTGAAATGGTAAATCAGTGAAATTTAAACCCAGTGAAAATTAGTCATTTTACAGTATCGTTACTCGCATTTATCATTGAATAAACATAAACTGAACCACATATGTACAATTAAATCCTCTGCACAGTTTAACAGATATAGGAAGAGTTGTATCTTGAAAAAAAAAATAATTGGATACACACACAGTTGGATTCTAAACTAATGTTCCTGCATACCAGTACCATACTATGTACCAGTTATGGGCACAAGGGGATTGAGAGATTAAAGTGTATCTAGCAAATCAATAATTTCCCTTACCTGTCACTTCACATGGCTCTTCTGTCACAGCAGCTGTTGAAGAACGATCATCGTCCAATCCCGTACTAGAAGGATCACTTGATGTACTGCTTCCTGTGAAATATATACTTATGTGAGAAAGCGCATTAGTGTGTATCGTACATACGTACTTATTCTATAGCGTATTCCTGTTACTGCAAAGGTGATACTCATACGTACATGACAGTCATCAAACCGACAGTACTGTAAGATCACAATCAAAAATCTTATTTATTGAGTCCATCATTACATTATGACTTATATTGACCTTGCATTCACCTCCAAAAGTGTATATGCTTTTATTATACATCTGTCACCGTAATTTGGAGGTATTTACGAGGTATTTTCATCCAACCATATAAGGAAGTACAAATTCCAAATATGGAATGATTACACGCGTAAGCGTCCTCTAATAATAAAAACAAACATGGCTGTCACTAGAGTTTGACTGGTCTCCACACAAACAAAGAAATTCGCTGATTCTGTTCTAAACGTTTTGGATTTTGACATTTCCATGATGTATTCTTGGAAGGAAAAGATGTATAATAAGGTTATTATGAGAATACCTCAAAGTATGCACGAAGACAGTACAGCTGGAGTATCGACCGACGCGCAGCGGAGATCAATGAGCGGCGTACTGTCTGAGTGAATAACCTTATTATTATACATTTTTTCCTTCTAATTAGTGCCTTAACATTCAAAATCACTAAGAAGTTTATAAGCAATACAAATATGTACATATCTCTAAGTGATTAGAAATGTAAGAAAAGTCTTTACCTTGACTGTGAATACTCATCAATCGATGACCTTGAACTTCCACCCCTGAAATTTTTTAGTAAAATCAATTTTGAGCAAAATCAGTACAGAAATGGTGAGAAATGATATCATACACATAAGGATGGGTGGACGAACAGACAGAACCCAAAACACAAGTCCCCATTTCAGACTACGTATCACAGGGACTAAATTCAAAGTTAATCAGAAAACACCATAAATTGGCTTCTTCTGAAATCAATTAAAGCCACATACAATATTGATTTTTTCTTGAAAAATCTCTCCAAGCTGACTCAACTTTGAAGAATCCATTTTGACTCCAAATCCCCCGAAGAATCCATTTTGACTCCGAATCCCCCGGAGAATCCATTTTGACTCCAGATCCCCGCAAAATTAAACCTGTCAGAGGGCCCACTATTCCAGCAATACAAGGAGCATTTTGTATTTTATATATCAAAAGTATTGAGCCTAGAAGTTTGAAAGTCACTGATGATTGCTGCAGAATCAAATAGACCAAGATTCCTAGAATTCCTAGAATCACTGCAAATGGATTGGAAGGAAAGATCAGCTGACATAGCATGTACCTCAGAAACCACAATTATCATTTTATATATAATAAAAAAATATTTACCCTTGCAAGCCCGCCTTCTCTTTTTCCTGCAACAGTAGCATATTATGACGGAGGTAACAAAAGTACCGGTAAGAGCAATTAATATTAACCAAAGCCACCAAAGGTAATCTGCAACCAAGCGATGTAGAGAAATTAATCAGTTTAGTCGATGGAGTGCTAAAAATGTTAAAAAGTTAAATTTAGGTTCCAATTAATTCAGTCACTGCAATACCGTTAAAGTCCTATTGTAAACCGCGGTTTATATTACAATGTATCAATTTAAAAATTGGGATCAACAGCTCAAGTTCGGGGGGCGGTTTCTATTACGTACATATTGCAATCACTAAATGGGCGTGGTCATTTTTTGTCCACAACACATGCACAAAACAAACAATACACCGTACAATTTCTTGAATAGGCGTCGGGGAAGAGTGAAAGGCCTTATTTTGGTTCTAAAATAGGCGTTACGAAATGTTGAAAAATTACAGTCAATCAAAACAAATTTCCACATGATACAAAAAATACTCAGTATTTTTAAATTAATATGCATTTATTTTTTTAATTTTCTTGGTAATGAAAAGTATATTCTAACAGAAGTTTCAAATAAAAACACGAATGCACTGCTTAGTAGCAAATGATCACATAACGGTAGCTCGATCCGGCCATGCTGCGGGTCACAAGTAAATAACTTACTTGTTTTCGAAGTGTTGATATTGGTGATTATTATTTAGCAGTGATTACAATAACGCACGAAAAATAAATCCGTTGAATTGTTATAAAATGCAAGTAAAATTCAACTTAGTTTCCTCGTAAGCGAATGATTTCAGTCACATGTAAACAGCCGATACGATATCCGCCATGTTTTTGAATGCTCACATGACGTATTATTGACTGGATAGGTCAAGTCGCTAATTAACCAATCAAAATGCTGGATGGTGCCCACGTGTCTAAATTACATAGCTCATTTAAATATGTTAATGACGGTTCAGTGACCTCATGGTGAACGCAACACGGAAGAGATTTACCGATAATGTAGTGCGATGTTTTGCCTTTGATTTCCATGGGAAAACGGCATGATTTTTTTTTTAAATCAAGAAATTATTTGTTTTCGAAAGATAAATTATTCTTCAATGCTCAGTTTAACACTTTTACGGTGATAAAAGCTCATTGTCTAAAACTTATGAAACACAGACGTATTCAGAAAGAGTATTTACAGAGGTTGCCGCCAGAACAAAGGCAGTTTCATTGCCTGTCTGACATCTTATCACCGCTGAACAATAAATAATGAATAGGATTAGGAACAATGCCGTTTTGGAACAGCTGGTTGAAACAATGAAGTCAGTCACGGTCTTGTTGAATTGGGGGTGCGGTTAGTAATAGGTACTTTTCAAGTTTTCAATTTTTGTTAAGAACTCTTTAACCCCAAAGCCGGAATTGGGGGTGCGGTTACTATTACGTATGCGGTTTATATTAGGACTTTAACGGTAATTTTAAAAAAAATGGCAACATTTTATCATTTATCAACAAAATTGTTTATGCATTTAAAACTGGGTAACTCGATAATAAAACTCGATAATAGCATGTATTTGACAATAATAAAATGTCATACACAATTAGTAATGCTGTAGCAGTTTCACCCAATACGTGCTTGCATAATGAAATGCTTATTTTTAGAGAAATAAGCTGTTCACACGTTTAGTACATTGTTAGTACATTCTTATTAAGCATGTGACTTTGATAATGTTACACTGTAAAACATGTCTTTTTAGCTAGCACGTTATTTTAGCTAATCCATAATTTCACTAAATTAAGATGTCGCTAATTTAAAATAAAGTATATTATCACAGTAAGATTGTTGACACTTTAGGTAAATTAAGATTCAGTTAAATCATACATTGAGTCAAATTCGCTAAAATGGTATGTAGCCATTTCAAAGTGTTTTACAGTATGTTAATTCACTTATGTTATGTACTACAGGTATATAAAGGTAGAAGCCTACTCATAAATTAAAAAAAACAGAATTTATTCATTTTGCAATAAATTGTACTCCAAGGCAATACAAGGATATTGACCTAAAAAAAGTTGGGTGTCACCAGCCTTTTTTTCGAGAAATTAATGGTTGTATTTTAGTGGAAAGTCGCCATTTTGACACTTTTATAACACTTTTACAACAGGTTCCTATGGCAGAGATATTATGCAATATCTCAAAATCTAGCATGGTGACATAGGCTGAAAAAATCATATATTGTTAATGATGGGGTACTTTTTGTTGTTCTGAATTATAAAAAAAATCTGGGTTTTAAAAAGTGTCAACAAATGCAATTTTTCTTTAACATTGTGTTCTATGGAATTGTTCTAAAAATAACAATTTTCAAGAATTTATTAGGACACGCTTCTCAAAAAGCTTAACTGTAAATCACAAAGTAATGCTATTTCATTGTACCATGAGACATTATTGTACATAATAAACTAATGAACATTGTCATGCGATTTATGACAAATTTTTTCAAAAATCATGACTATAGGCTTCTACCTTAAGTACAATGTTCTCAAAATTTTCTGTATACAGAATAAGATAAGGATAAGCAGAACTGAAAGATCCTTGTGTACATACAGTACATGGGGTTTTTTTTTCATTTTCAAAATGCTAATAATCTTTCTTATTTTCGTTTTCACAATCAAAATTTCCATGTCTTCAAAGCAAATTTGCATGTTACCATTGGAAAGAAATACATTAATAGACACAAGTGCAGAATAGGATCTTTATATCGCACGACTATCTTTTATTTGCACACCCCAATTTTACTATAAAATCTAGCAGTTTTTACCTCACCTTTATCTGTACCTATGTCTAGACCAGCATCATTGGTATAAGAATTATTCATCTGATGGAGGAAATAAAATTGTAAACATCAATAAATTTAAAGCAAAAATTTAATAAGAGAATCTTGGGGAGTAAAATTGTATTTAATCTCATTAAACCCATTTATAGACCCAATCCTCGGGGGCGGACATCCGGGCATTTTCACTGTCTGGCAACCCGCGGCGGTGAAAACAAAGGCCCAAAACTCTCAGAAAACGGTACTTTGGGATGATTGTTGAGACTCCTCTGAACAGTGCAACAAGATTAGCCCTACGTGTGTAACATATATAAATTTGGCTGTTCGGAATTACTTCAAAGTTGAGTTTGTGTTGTTTTCTCAAATTGTCACCGGCTCGACCGGCGTTCCACAGCAGCGCGCACAGAGCCCATAGAAATGCATGGTACAGTGGTGCGCGTCTTAGCAACGTGGAACGTCTGTGACGTAGCTCCGCCCCGAGGATTCGTAAAATATGTGTACCCCACTTAAATACTTGTGGATTTGTGTTTGACACAAATCTAAGTTTGTAAATGCATGGAGCAACATACCATCATCAAGCCCCATTCTGGAATGTTTGACCTACAGCCCCCCCCCCCCCCCCCAATCACCTATCTCACTATAGAATGTTGCACACGGAGCGTAAGCGTTCTTTCCTTAAAATTCCTTCATTCCCACTCATTAATTGTTATGATTTCATACTGGAAGCTTATACACAATTCGCTATTACTTTATTCATTCCGTCTTTCATTCTACTATCATACTGAGAGGAAAAGACTGTGGACGATATATGGTTCTGTGATATACTCCTCTGATGACAAGATCCACTTTTCGTGGTGACTTTCCTGCCCCTCCCGATCAACTGACAAGAGAACAAAGGAGTGAATTTAAACCACAACCATGATAAAATCACGCAAATATTAACCATGATTGCTTGTGCATGGGTTTCAATGTATATATTGATGACTTCAGTGCTCACTTTAAAATCTGAAGTAGGCTGTTGAGTGGGTGGGTTTTTTTTATCAACCATCTGATTTATACCGATGACATGGTTATCTTGAACCCAATCAAGAGTTTGCAAACTCTGCATGATTAATGCCTGCTATGAATATGGCTCAGACCTTATTATAACACGGGCAGAGAGCCCTGATACTCTCGGCTGGCGCCCTCTTACCCTCTCGGCTGGCGCCCTCTTACCCTCTCGGCTGGCGCCCTCTTACCCTCTCGGCTGGCGCCCTCTTACCCTCTCGGCTGGCGCCTTCTTATCGGATTGGCAATTGAACTGTCAAGGCATAAATATATTTCTTGACCCACGTACTTCCGTGCTGCCATAACAACATGAAATTTTTCTCAAATATTTTTTTTCTCCATAAAAACGTCCCAGCAATACCAGCTGACAATGTGTCTGGACACCAAATACACTAAAATTACTCAAAAAATTTTTCAATGGCAATAAATACACCGTTAAAACGACACTAAAACCTTACGAAAACTTCCACACGCTATAATACACCCCCACCCCGCTTGGTCACTCCGCTCCCTCGCCTGTGTGTGCTCAATTGTGTTCATTTTTTTCTAGAAAAACTCCTGATCTATAATACTAAGAAGCCTAAATGTATATACTGGTACTTTATTCATTGGGAAAGTGCTCTTGGAAGTAGTATATTTCCACCTGTATATCTCGCTGACTCTAAACTTAAAATTATGCATAAGCAGATATGGAGGATGAGGACATAAAATGACAGATTCGATCATTCTACAGCAGAACCAATATTCTGCTTCGAAAATATTTCAGTTGCAGCAGTGACATTAAACTTACTTTGTGCTGCAACGTATTTGCAGATGAAACCCTACATTGAATGGTAACTGTCAATGCACAGATGAAATTAAATATGCGTATCACACGATCGCTTGTTCACAAGTTGAGGCAAAGTCAGCTAGCGTGACAATACCGGCAGCCGGGCGTCTGTTATTTTAATTGTCAAAGGTCCTTCTTAGAAAGCAGAAATGTCACGATGCACAATTTATACGATCGCATTAGGCTACTCAAAAAATGTGGAAAACTTGCCAGAATTCACAGCAATGAACGTTATTATCTTTACCTAGGCTATATAAAAATACCAATTTTTGAATTTAGTCTTAGGGTTGAGCAGTATCCTCCCTTCTCGCACCTCATATGTGCTGGGAGGCAACAGTATATAGGCTTTGTCACATTAACAATAAAATAGTACAGACGTAATCTTAATAACTACAAAAACAGACAATAAAGACATTTTTTACAGTATTATAATTTAGGGTGACATTTTAGTGATTTAAGTGAAGGCTGAGAAATTAATTTAACACCACAATGAATACAAGTCTCGTAACTATTTTATGTTTTGTTTACTCATCTGTTTATTTGAATGAAAAGTCATTCTGAGTAATGAATCACATGATGAAATGCCAAGTGACATCTTTTGAAACAAAATCTATTAAAAATTGGTAAAACTAAAAATTGTGGGGGGGGGATACAATTTAACATTTGTTTGTTTGGGCAGAAACTCCACCGGAAACTGAGAAGAAAGGATAAACGCTGGAGTGATTTTGAGGTCAACGGAAGTGGACATTTTATCAAACAGCGATAAACTTTAGAGTTCAAGAGGTCGCAGTATGTCAACATTACACAGATCGCTATAAATAAAACAATTCACACCGTATTAAAACAACCAATATTAAATCATTTGAAAAGATTATATCACTGTTGTTCAAAGTACAATTGGTTGAATAAAATTGTCAGTGTAAATTATTTGCATATTTAATCGCACCTCAGAGCCGTGCAGTCAAGCCAAAAGCGTTAACGAAAAAGCAACCCAACCGACAGTATACTGATAGCTCACTGTTTTGCGAACATAGTAGCAATATTGATAACAGCTTATCATTAGAAACTGCTACATTTAAACTACTGTAAAGGGATTAATTATTCACTGGGTTTTCATTTTGCTCATTTCGCTTACTGGAAAATGCCAGTGAATATGTCAAATTTAGCATAGATCTAAATGATAAAACCATGAATTTAAAATCCTCTGATTATCAGTGGCAAATCAGCAAAAAAAAAAAACAGTGGAAATTAGTCATTTTACAGTACTGTAAAATGACTAATTTTCACTGGGTTTAAATTTCACTGATTTACCATTTCAGGCATCTTCAGTGGGTTTTAAATTCACGGTTTTATCATTTAGATAATGTGTTCTATGCTAAATTTTACATATTCACTGGGTTTTAATTTAGCGCATTTTTCTAGTCAGCGAAATAAGCCAAATTAAAACCCAGTGAATAATTAACCCCTTTACAGTATCAATATTGCTATTTTGTTTTCAAAACAGTGAGCTCTTTTGCAGTGTACAGCCGGTTGGGTTGCTTTTTCTTAATACTAGGCCACAAGTGAAACTGTTTCGCTTGAAACAGCATTACTGTACAAGATGCAATTAACTTATTAGCATGACAATCTAACAAAACACACAAAATAAAAAATAAAAACACACACACTGCTTCACTGCATCGCTGTTAGTGGAACAGTATCATTTTCATCACAAAAGGCTCGATTTACTTCACGTTTTGTAACAAATGTACATGAGTTCTCGAACATGTAGATTTGTATGAGTAGGGGGTTACTGACTACCAACGCACACATTCACTCCTAAATATCCAAATCTTGACATTGAGCTAAGCTCTAAGACGTCCCCCAAACTAAAACAGTAGTCATCATAAAATATACATATGGAGAAAAATAACCTGAAGAGTAAGAGAAATAAACACATACAAGTTTCCATCACCAAAAGTGTACCATAAAATAATCCTGGTTAATTAGTTTTCCAAAATTTATGTGCGTTAATTTTTATTAAATATGTAATTTTAGGTTCATAAAAATTGAGTAATTTTTTTTTTTTAAATCTGCCAAAAAAACCCTTATTTCTTCTATTACTGTAAAATACTTTATTTTCACTTAGAATGAATTTTCTCTATTTTCACTGATGGAATGATTCAGTGAAAAATAAAATCCAGCAAATATACCTTTATTCCTATATTTTACATTCAACTTGTCAAAAATCAGTGAAAATAAATTCCATACAAAACACCCCAAAAAATCTTTTCAGTGAAAATTAATTCCAGCTAAAATAAAGTATTCTACAGTATACTGTTAGAAACATTGTTTTTTTGGCATTGGGATCTGTACGATTTGTTTTTCTGTTTTTTTATCCTAAAGTGTGCACTCCTCCACAAGATACAAATGGGTCATCGCTTACATTACAATATTGAAGTCGATTTCAGGGCTGGGCAAATCCATAAATCCTGAAACTCTGAGTACCGGGGGTATTTTTGAGCAAAAAAAAACAAATAAGATCATGTTGTATCATAAACCGTTATCTACACTTTGGATTAAAATTTCCAGGCAAAAAAACCAACATAAAAATGGCGGGAAAATGAACTCATCAATAAAGATGAGGCGACGGTTACAAAAAACATCACGTGACCGGAAACATTCTCTTTCAACGATCGTATAGACATTCTTGTGATGTTACGTGATTGGAATAGTTATTATTCTTAACTTTTGTGATAAAAAAATATATATAGAACAGATAGGTCTGCCCAATTTGGTTAACGCTTTCAAAATAAAAGAAGTTGTTATCACTGATGTTGTAAATGTCATGACATCGGTAGCTGAAAGGGTAAAAACATCCGATGACTAATAAACACAACATGGCCGACACACACGTGGTTAAAACTCTCGGCAGTGGGAACGTTGATTGTAACAGCCGTAACAAAAACTTACCTTATTGAATTCAATAGGTCATAAGTGTAGTTCGCGTTCTTCTATTCCTAAAATAGACATCAGACCACAGCCAGCTCGCTGTCACAATACGACTTCGACTTTCCGCGGCATGTAAGCCCCAACTATAACTTTTCAATCACAACCGCTGTCTGTACCAAACGTACCGCTTGGCGCTTATCTACCTGTCAGATTCCACCGCGTTCCGAACTAGCATTACCTGTGAGCCAATTTTGCTGGATTTCTGAAGAAAACACACAGATATATTTTCTATAGCGCACCTGTTGATTACAACTTTCTGGTATGCATAGATTTGGAGCCACTGCAAAACTTGACCCTACTCCAGGACTCCGGGATGTCAAGGCGTAATTTAAATAAACCCAGCGGGGCCTCAATGGCGATGTTACATGTAAGGGAATTCCCCTAGCAGTGACGTCACCCACCCACCATCATTTGTACTGGACACTAACTATGTAAAGCGCGACATTGGCATTAAATTAGATATTATTATCAACATTAAAGTCGAATAGTTGATATTTAATATTATTAAACAGGTTTCCAAATTGTTCGTTGTACCACGTGGTTGTTCGTGTAATCTGTTACCCCAGACCATCTTGGCCATCGCTCTCCTCGGAAGAATGATCTGTTGCCAATATCTCATGTTAAGTTAGAGTGTAATATTAGATGGTTTTGCAAGTGGTCAGTTGTACTTATTCTTCGATAATCTTCGATAAAACAGTTTAATGAATAAGTTAGAATATCATAATAGACGGCGTTCCAGGTGTTGTAAATTTGTGACCATTCCTAAGTATGGCAGTTTTCTTGTCCATAATTAATTTCCGCTTAGCCCCTTCTTTTTCGAAGGCATGTCTTGGCACAGGCGCTCTGAACGTTTCTTGGATAATAAAAAATGATCTAAAGTAGGCGGGGTCGGCATAGTTAATCAGTCGCCGGTACATTGAGTGGTAGGCGAATGTACCGGCGACTGATTAACTATGCCGACCCTACTTTAGGTTGTTTTTTTATTATCCAAGAAACGTCCCGAGCGCCTGTGTGTCTTGGCTCCGCGCCGAGGTCAGTGGAAGTTGACATTATTTCACAAAAACGACGCCACATGTTAAAAAAATTTAGATAACCTGTAATGGGATAACAAGTTGATTTTGCCGAAACGGTAAAGTTTAAAATTTAAATTTTATACGTAAACAAATCATTGTGAAATCGCTGGCCTTATAAAGAAAATATGTGCTTCACCAACAGAAAGTTTCTGTAGCAGTTGATGGCATGAAATGTAAATTATTTTGTTCTTCTTTGTTTGTTACTTATCAGATTGATATGGCTTTTCTTTTATGAAATGCGTATTATTACTATTTTTAAATTTATTCAATGAAATTTTCTCTGCATTATTTTTTGCAAAAATCTGCCCAGAGTTTTAATTGTTATAGAATAAATATCGCCGCGTCGCCAGTCGACCGGTTAGAATCTCGGGCGCTCTGTAGTGACATGCAGACTTGTTTGAGTAACGAATATTGTGTTATAAAAACATCCAATTACAGAAATGACCACGCCCATATTTTGGAAACGCCCCCTTTTGTAAAACCGCGCCCAAATTATAGCTCGATGTTGTACTAACAATCGAACTTGGAGTAACGGGCAACATGTAAATTGTTTTCAGCTTTAGACGCTGGGCGCGATTGTGAAGTTTAACCCAAAAACGAAAACATCGTAGCACTTCGCCGCCCCTCACGATAGTAATATAATAATAATATTGTATTAGCCTTTGAAACGGCGTAAACAGTCAGTAACATACTACAAATCAACAACAACAACAACAACAACAACAAGAAAAAGAAAAAAAAAATCTATAAAACGCATTCATACATTCAGTTTCTCGTTTCTGAATTTCCATAGGTGGATGAGACGGAAAGTTTCGGATTTCGTTTGACGTATTACTCGTATTTATCACTTATTACTATTTAGTACTTTATTATTTATTTATTACTTACTACTCGTATTTCTCAAATCCTTATTGATTGCCCATAAAGCATCACTGAAGAGAAAATTAAATTTGAAATTAATTACACCTGAAAAAAATCTATCTACAATAGTTGGTTCTCCACCACTTTCTACTATTGTATTGGTCAGTGCTGAATAGAATATACTTCTCAAGTGGTTAGTTGATTTGCAAAAGTGATAAACATCCTTCTTTCCATCATTACAAAGCTTACATACCCCGCCACTTTTATAATTTTCTCATATAGTAGTATACTAGCAATCCAACTTAGAAGCGACGTTGAGGGAATTGGAAATTTACACACACAAAAGTGATATTAACAGCTATTGTGTACCAAATTATTGTGTACCAAATTATTCAGTAGGGTTTATGCTCGGCTATTATCTCAAATGCGCTAATTTTCAACAGAGTGGTTTTATATCCGCTACCACGCTTGCCGATTACAACCTCTAATTATAACGTGGTAGTCTGAATCTAGCCATCTAACTGGCTAACGCAAAGTCTTTTATCTTATACTATATCTGGCACTGGACCTGTGATCCTGACCCGAAACTGAATAAACTGGCTTAAAATATATAATAACTGAATCGAGATCACATATTGACTGTGAGGTGGTTTATAGTGTGTCAGCACAGACCCCCTATCACTGGTGATATCGAGGGGCTGTGGCCCGGGCGGGGGGGGGGGGGGGTTACTTCCACATTAAGTGGGTAAGGGTGTGAAGCCCACCTCTCGTAAACCATACTCTCGTCTATACCATTTTTGTTCTATTTATATACCCACTTCTAAACACTAGTGTTTTCCGCGAAAAATAAAATACCCAGCTCCGTCACGGTCACAACTTTCGCAACCAGCGATGCATTTTATTTAGCTTTTTCCGGTCTCTGGCTTTGAATATAAGGACCTGAGAAAAAGTAAATAAATGCTACACACTTCTAAACCAAACCATTGATAAATGACGACCCACTTCTAAACAAAATAACTTGAAATGATACCCCAGTCGGGCGGCACATACCCGTATTGCACTTCTATGCAAGTAGCCCCCCCCCCCCCCGGGGGGGGGGGGGGCTATGGTTTCAAATTGCGGGTTTATGATCAGTTAATCAAAACAGGGAAACCGTCGAGTAGTAGTAATAATACAGTGTCTGGCAGAATATAGTTGCATTTGTACACATGTAGTTTCTTTGGGTCGAGAATTTCTCCTAATAAGATTCGCAGCTTGACACATTGAACGTGAATCAGATTCTAAACGAATAGGCGTACTGCCGTTTTTTCACTGCTGGCGGGACGTGTCTGCCAACACCAAAATGTAAAGCCAGCAACTGTACTCTGCTATAATACTCCAAAGTTACCGCGGGCGCAACTTAATTGCATACACCTAACTCCCTCACTCGAGGAACTTTGCAACATCCCCGGACACTTTTCTAGACACTCCAGTAATCTTTATAATCACAATAAGGTTCCGTACCCGCCAAAGTGACGTGGTATGCCTTTCATGCCTTTGATGTGTGGCCGCGACAGAGGAAGGGTAGTTGAATTATTCCATTGCTTTGTCGGTACATTAAATCATTGCTGTGTAACACTTGGAAGAAATCGAATACGAACATAAAACTGGGAATAAATATTAACAAGAAATGATAAATGTAAATTCCATGATTGGTAGTTTGTTGAGAGGTTGCTAATGGGTTTATATTAACAATATTAGCGTTGTGAGTGCTGCGTTTTACATTTCTTTCATAATGTCTTGTACCGATGCCAGTTTGCAGAGTTTGCCAGAACACTCATCGCCCAGTTTTTTTTATGAAAAGAGAAAACTTGTGGTGAAAAGGTTAAGAACAACGTGTTTTGAATATTACTATTCACATGTGTTATCAAAATAGTCGCCAGGAATGTAGGAGATACTAAGTGTTTAAGTGCGTTAAAGTACAAGCGGCTTCCATCTTAAAGCGCGAGGGTCGTCACGTGCACATGCGCGGGAATTGAGTCACAAGCGACGATAACAACACACGCTAAAAACGCAAAGGCTTGTGGGTAGACGCTTGTTTGTAAACAATAACACGCTATGGCCATCTGACGCATGCGCAGGTGACGACTCCCCGTTTAACAGTTTACTCAGTCTTAGCTTCACCATGGACTACCATAAATAGTAAGTCCATGGCTGCGCATACATGAATAAATTAATTATTGTGCGTGGTGTATCTGGTGACGAGAAAATGTACGGCGTCAACGCGTTGAAGTTTGGATGCTTGCAGTATAGCTCCAAACTGTGGTGTTGTTTTTGTTGTGGCGGCGGCGGCAGTGGTGGTATCTCAAAAACGCCACGCATATTCGACATTTGTGTTGATAAACATTGATTTTCCCAATTCGCTCTTCTAATGCGAATTACAAGTACGATATTAGACCTGGGCGCAACGTGCGCTAAGTACTGTTGATGACTCCTTCGATACCTTCCGATAACCAGAGCAATTAACTAGTTAAAGCTTGGTAGTGTCTCGGTTCGTTCTTGTTGGTCATAGTCGCTGTTCATATGAGACCCATTTCACGCACATGTGTGGCGCGACGACCACCTCCCTTTAAGTTCAGCTAACCTTATACGTAGACTGCAAGCAAGTCATAGTAACCTCAACGTTAACACTAAAAGACCAAGTTGATTTCATTTTTTGAATTTTTGGCACGTATTTTTACTCTCGATTTTGTATCTTCTTCTTGATTAGCTGGTACTAGTTATTAAATAACACGTATAAAATCATCAGTCAAGTTAGGTACAATTTACCATTCGCCTATTCCATAATGAGTGCGTCCTTCTAAGTGGCGGACCAGTTGATATCATGGGGGGGGGCAGGAAGATTGAAATGATATACTTGATATGGAGTTGTTGTTTTTTTCAGCAGACCTTGTCTCTATTTTTTTTTTTTTTTTTTTTTTTTTTTTTTTTTTGCGCTCAACAGTTGTTTTTATTTTTTTCAGTATTTTAAAGCGCGAGGGTCGTCACCTGCACACGCGCGGGAGTTGAGTCCAAAGCGACGATAACAACACACGCTAAAAACGCAAAGGCTCATGGGCAGGCGCTTGTTTGTAAACAATGACACGCTATGGCCTTCTGACGCATGCGCAGGTGACGACCCCCCCCCCCCCCGCTTTAAGTAAAGTAGATGACTTGTATAATATCCCTCTTTAACATCATGACAGATTTTGCTATCAGTCCACCTCCTGGATGTTTTCTCTCTTCCAAACCACTATGCTCGGCTATTATCTCAAATACGCTAATTTTCACCAGAGTGGTTTTATATCCGCTACCACGCTTGCCGATTACAACCTCTAATTATAACGTGGTAGTCTGAACCTAGCTATCTAACTGACTAACGCAAAGTCTTTTATCTTATATCTGGCACTAGACCTGTGATCCTGACCCGAAACTGAATAAACTGGCTTAAAATATATAATAACTGAATCGAGATCACATATTGACTGTGGGGTGGTTTATAGTGTTTCAGCACAGACCCCCTATCATTGGTGATATCGAGGGGTTGTGGCCCGGGGGGTTACTTCCACATTAAGTGGGTAAGGGTGTGAAGCCCACCTCTCGTAAACCATACTCTCGTCTATACCATTTTTGTTCTATTTATATACCCTCTTCTAAACACAAGTGTTTTCCGCGAAAAATAAAATACCCAGCTCCGTCACAACTTTTGCAACCAGCGATGCATTTTATTCAGCCTTTTCCGATATTTGGCTTTGAATATAAGGACCTGTGAAAAAGTAAGTAAATGCTACACACTTCTAAACCAAAACATTGATAAATGACGACCCACTTCTAAACAAAATAACTTGAAATGATACCCCAGTCGGGCGGCACATACCCGTATTGCACTTCTATGCAAGTAGCCCCCCCCCGGGGGGGGGGCTGTGGTTTCAAATTGCGGGTTTATGATCAGTTGATCAAAACAGGGAAACCGCCGTGTAGTAGTAATAATACAGTGTCTGACAGAATAGTTGCATTTGTACACATGTATTTTTGGGGGGTCATAAATTTCTCCAAATAAGATTCGAACCTTGACACGTGAATCAGATTCTAAACGAATAGGCGTACTGTGGTATTTTTACTGCTGGCGGGACGTATCTGCCAACGCCAAAATGTGAAGCCAGCAACTGTACTCTGCTATAATGCATACACCTAAGAGGGGGGCAAGGGTTATTTTCGTTCAACGTAATTGCAATATTTTTTTGTTCGTACAACGTAAATTGAAAAAATACTAGTAAATTCCGTAGTTCTGTAATCACAGGCTAGACGTACAACATAATCAATCACATGTGTTTTTCGTACACTGTAAAAATGTGTCATTTTTCTCGGTATGTACAAGAATTTTCTAGGTTTTCTTTCTTAATTTTCCGTAAAATGTAAAATAACCTTTATTTTCTCTGTGAACTGTAAGCATTCAATTTTCACTGCAAACTGTAAAAACGTCTTTTTTTTCCTTGTAAATTGTAAAAAGCCCTTTTTATTTCCCGTAAAACTGTACCAGCTACCCCCTTGCCCCCCTCACCTAACTCCCTCACCCAAGGAACTTTGCAACATCCCGGACACTTTTCTAGACACTCCAGTAATATTTATAATTACAATAAGGTTACGTACCCGCCAAAGTGACGCGGTATGCCTTTCATGCCTTTGATGTGTGGCCGCGACAGAGGAAGGGTAGTTGAATTATTCCACTGCTTTGTCGGTACATTAAATCATTGCTGTGTAACACTTGGAAGAAATCGAATACGAACATAAAACTGGGAATAAATATTAACAAGAAATGATAAATGTAAATTCCCTGATTGGTAGTTTGTTGAGAGGTTGCTAATGGGTTTATATTAACAATATTAGCGTTGTGAGTGCTGCGTTTTACATTTCTATCATAATGTCTTGTCCCGATGCCAGTTTGTAGAGTTTGCCAGAACACTCATCGCCCAGTTTTTTTTATGAAAAGAGAAAACTGGTGGTGAAAAGGTTAAGAACAACGTGTTTTGAATATTACTATTCACATGTGTTATCAAAATAGTCGCCAGGAATGTAGGAGATACTAAGTGTTCAAGTGCGTTAAAGTACAAGCGGCTTCCATCTTAAAGCGCGAGGGTCGTCACGTGCACATGCGCGGGAATTGAGTCACAAGCGACGATAACAACACACGCTAAAACGCAAAGGCTTGTGGGTAGACGCTTGTTTGTAAACAATAACACGCTATGGCCATCTGACGCATGCGCAGGTGACGACTCCCCGTTTAACAGTTTACTCAGTCTTAGCTTCACCATGGACTACCATAAATAGTAAGTCCATGGCTTCGCATACATGAATAAATCAATTATTGTGCGTGGTGTATCTGGTGACGAGAAGATGTACGGCGTCAACGCGTTGAAGTTTGGATGCTTGCAGTATAGCTCCAAACTGTGGTGTTGTTTTTGTTGTGGCGGCGGCGGCAGTGGTGGTATCTCAAAAACGCCACGCATATTCGACATTTGTGTTGATAAACATTGATTTTCCCAATTCGCTCTTCTAATGCGAATTACAAGTACGATATTAGACCTGGGCGCAACGTGCGCTAAGTACTGTTGATGACTCCTTCGATACCTTCCGATAACCAGAGCAATTAACTAGTTAAAGCTTGGTAGTGTCTCGGTTCATTCTTGTTGGTCATAGTCGCTGTTCATATGAGACCCATTTCACGCACATGTGTGGCGCGACGACCACCTCCCTTTAAGTTCAGCTAACCTTATACATGTACGTAGGCTGCAAGCAAGTCACAGTAACCTCAACGTTAACACTAAAAGACCAAGTTGATTTCATTTTTTGAATTTTTGGCACGTATTTTTATTCTCGATTTTGTATCTTCTTCTTGATTAGCTGGTACTAGTTATTAAATAACACGTATAAAATCATCAGTCAAGTTAGGTACAATTTACCATTTGCCTATTCCATAATGAGTGCGTCCTTCTAAGTGGCGGACCAGTTGATATCATGGGGGGGGGGGGGCAGGAAGATTGAAATGATATACTTGATATGGTGATATGGTGATATGGAATTTTTTTTCAGCAGACCTTGTCTCTATTTTTTTTTTTTTTTTTTTTTTGCGCTCAACAGTTGTTTTTATTTTTTTCAGTATTTTAAAGCGGGAGGGTCTTCACCTGCACACGCGCGGAAGTTGAGTCCAAAGCGACGATAACAACACACGCTAAAACGCAAAGGCTCATGGGCAGGCGCTTGTTTGTACACAATGACACGCTATGGCCTTCTGACGCATGCGCAGGTGACGACCCCCTCCCCCCCGCTTTAAGTAAAGTAGATGACTTGTATAATAGCCCTCTTTAACATCATGACAGGTTTTGCTATCAGTCCACCTCCTGTATGTTTTCTCTCTTCCAAACCACTGTCTTCCAAACCAGGCTTCTAAACAGTACACTAAACTACTTGACATTTATTTATTTGTTACGTAAGAAACACATTGCAAGATGCAAACGAATAAAGAATTACAATGCAAAACTGGCTGAAAATAAACGGTTGGCTGATAAAGCTCAGTTGGTTTCAAATTTTATTCGGAATTTTTCGAGTAAAATTCCAATCCCAACAGAGGTCATTGCCCTTGCCAACGGACTCAAATTTATATTAACCCCATCTAAGCCAACCTATCACACTTTGCTCAGAGACATGTCTATGCTATCTAGGAGAATGCGTAACAAATATTTAATGCGTAATAAACAATCTCAACAACATCCTTTCAAAATGAAACCAACATGGAACCCACCAGACTCGCTGAGATATCCAAAGTTGAGATATCCAAAATTACTACCAATAAACCCAAACAAAACATGAATTTTGCTGAAAGAGCAGCGATAAATGATAACACAATTGTAATAAAACCATTCGAGAAAGGTCGTGGCATTGCAATCATGGATACAACTGACTATATATAGGACAGCCTTCGTCATCTAAACAACGAGCAATACTATACTAAAATTAGTGGTAACGATACTATAGTTACAATGAATTCGATCCATGAGCTCGTTACAGAAATGTACAATCTGGAATTAATGGATGTTTATACTAATTTGTATAATGAAAGTAATAACGTCGAACATTCTGAAAGCTAAATAAATCGAACGATTCGGTCAAGTGCTGTTCCGACTGATGAAGGGTTCAACAAAGAACCCGAAACAGCACCATCACACTAGTGAATGGTCGAATTACGGATAAATTTGAGTGCTGTATCGACATAGGTTTTCTTCGTATTCAGTTTCGTATTCTAATATTGTTTCTGTTCTGTGTTTACTTCTATCAGGATCATACCTGAAATATTCTAACACGGAATAATACATCTGTTACGTATTTAGTTAGCTAATGCAATACTGCCCTCAGTCGGTGAGATGTTCGTCAATCCACCTACTCCATCGATAATAAATGACTTGTTAGAGACAGTTTATACAGAAATACAGCAGAAAGTCATTGTGAAAGAACTGTTAAACAACATAGATGATGAAATTGTTGGGGGAAAGAGTCAATAAAAAACAATTTGTTTGTCCTGTCTTGTCTTGATTTTTTGGGGGTATGAAAGTTTCAGATAGGATTTTTTTTTTCAAGCATAGTCATAGATTTTTTTCCCCACAAAATCTTCCTGGCGCCCCAGGATATCAAATGGTCCTCCCCATAAAAGCAAGACACCAGGTTTGACGTAAACACACGATTGATTCATGATCAACTGGTTTGCAAGTTTGTAGCATTTGGAAAGGGTCAAACAATCACCCAGTTCGAATTGTCCCATAATCAAGTAAAGTTTATGCATTGCATGTATTATAAAGACATTGAAATCATTTGTGTTCTTTTCTCCTCTCCGATTAGTTGGCCGGTGATCATAGTTTGCATATCCGTAACTACCCAGAGAGGGCGCACTCTTTGTTAAAAATTAACAATGCTGAAATTTTATTTTATAGCTGCATGACAAAATCACCGAAAATAGAAGTGATTTATTTTCCTTCTGTTATTTGTCACGTGGATTATATTCTTGAACACTCCGTTTAGGTAGGCGTGCGTGTGAAATGTCCCTCTAGGTCACGTAAAATGTAATTAGAAGGATATTTTGAATCCGGGTCCCAACACTAGGACCGCTCTCTATTCAAGTTTTTGTAACTTGATTAAATTCCTGTTATTGTACATGTTATACTACATGAATAAATATAGATATATGTAAAAGTGTGTCCGGAAGAGTTAAAGCGCGGTGGTCGTCGCGTAGCGCGTGTTCGAATTTCGTGTAAATAAACAATGTATTATACACGCGTTGTATACGTCGCTATGAGTCCCATATCGAACAGGACGCGGTACGACGACTGTCATGTAACAATCAATGTTATGTCATGTTGTGTTATGTTAAATTTCACACACAAATATTGACTAAGCATTTGTCAGATATCGACTACCACCCAGTGATTGGAAATCTACAAGGTTCATTACCCAACTGCTCATTTGCGTCTAAGGTTAATTACACCCAAAAAAAATCTGTTTTGGGCGCGGTACAATCTGATAATATTGTACAGTATCAATGCCCAGGATCTTATTGCTGGTTGAGTGCTAGTATTTGTCTACTATACCCAGTTTGTCCATTAACTGATAACTGATAACAAAAATAATTATTGGTTGGTCCCTTAAATACACAACGCCGTGTATACTGAATGGAATGTTTGTGATTGATGAAACTTAAGAAGACATATCTCGTTGATTACCGCATCAAATATCAAATTACGCCCTCGAGACAAGAACAAGACACGAAGTGATTCGAATTCACAACGGGGGTTCAGATGGCTGATGCATTCCGAAAACGCTTGGTAATACGTCAAGAATGTTTTGAACTCTGATGCGGTGTAAATCTCGCAGTTGGCGAGAATAATTAATCAAGGAAAAGATGGCGAATGGAAGGCGTATGCTCGTGTTCTTGTTAATTAGTGTGTTACTATGCGGTTAGTATGTCTTGAATTATTATGTACCTATGTATAGGCAATGTATTCCGTGCTTTGGTGAATATAAACATTACTGCGTGATTTATGGGAAAACAGAGTGGTTATATCAGATGATAAGTCATTCTAAGTCTTCTACAGTTTGTTATTCGCAGTTTCGTTATGGGTTTTAAAACGCTTAGCTTTATCAAGTTATTGTGTGTCAATTTCAGGCGTGACTTTCAGTGGTATTCCAAACTCAGGGCCACGCCAACGTCCGTTTTTGGGTCATATTGGCCACATGTGCTAGATAAAACTACTGAAACAATGCATCGAATATTACCAGGCGACATACCGGATATAGCATGAGCGGTTACTGCCCAGGGATCGTGTTACATAGCGATTATGTTTACGTTTATAATACACATAAATTCTAGACAACATAATGATGTGTATAAAATGAAGGCAAACGATGAATATTCATGATTTCATTATTACGTCACATTATCACAAATTATTAAGATGAATATTTAGGAACAAATATTGAGCCGTGGGTGTGTCTCTCACCGAAGTCACTAGTAATTAATAGAGCATCAAAGCCATTGAGACATATAGTCATACACTTCATATTAGAATAATTTGCAATAGCTGTTAAATGGACTCTGAATTAAAAAGAAAATCTTGGACAGAGTCAGGTTAGGGCCTCGATAAAATGCAGATAATATACAAATTCATATTTTTATTTGAAACTCGGCCCTGGAACCTCATCAGCATAATGACATCGTTCCCATCGAAGAGTCAAACCCTGTCGTGGCAAGAGTTTTCATTCTCAATAATTATTCTAAATATTTCACATATTTCCCGTCTTCGCCAGCCACGATCCGTTTAATAGATTATCGCCTCACTACTATCGAGGAATATATCGAGTTCGTGAGCCTGTGCTATTCAGATTCTCATGCTCAATTAAGTTTACAAACAGTCGGCTCCTTAACATAAATACAATTAAATCTGCTACCCAATTGTGTCCGTAATGCTAAATCATGGCGTAATGTTATATTATGACGCAATTTCTGTCCCACAGTATCAGTGGATTGTGATTGTAAATTTGATAGCAAGTTGCTAGGAGACTGGATACTGTTTGACAGCAAACACCAGATTGATGGAGAATACAGGATAGATAATAAAACCATTCACCCTCCAAGGAATCTACTCTACGAACAATCTATCGGCAATATCAAATGCATCCAGAAAAGGGATAATATTTACCTACTTGCCAACGTCACAGTCAAAAGCTTTTCTCCCTTTAGGTAAGTGTATGATGTCATATTTATTTCTGAGGTAATCTATAATTTCTCATTTATGCGGGTCACGTGCCCGTGACGTCACCATATAACATTTGAAATGTTATCATTATATTGAAAGTATTTTATACACAGTGTTTGATGACTTGTGTTTTTTCAATCACTCTGTGAAGCAAGTTCTATATTCTTTATTTTTCAAATTTTAATGAAAACTAATAATTGTAAAACAATACAAATTTGAGCAGATTTCTGTTCGCATTCGAAGAGATGCTATTTATTCTATGACGAAAACAAAAAAATTAAAATAATTTGATAATCACCTATTTATCATAAAATTATTTTACAAATAAATTTATTAAAGTTAGTGTAATTTGACAGAATTGTTGTGTTTTGATAACTTCTTTTTCATTTTGAAAAAGAGCAAAACACAACTATAGAGGGCACTGTTCCTAAATACTTTGTTGTCATTTACAATATTAATAGAAGACGACACCAAACACAAATTAAGTGTATTGTATACAGACAATCATACATACGGTACGTCAGTTCTATATGGTGTTTTTTAACATTTCCTTATATTCGTGTTTTTTTATCATATACAGAGAAGAAGTGAATAACTACCTATGCAGTGTATTTACTCACCGCAGTGCCAACTTTATAGAATGGATGCAATGTAAGTAAGATATCAACATCCTTTATAAGCGATTGTCTGTGTTGGTATCGTGCGGACGTCACTGTGATCTTTTTCTTGATTGCAATATCGTGGTCAATATTTCAATTTTTGTTTCACCTTCATCATGGTAACGGCGAAAATGGGTTGTTCTGGTTTCTCGTGGTCCCGTTTTCCGATGTGATATTTATAGTCCAGGTCTCCAATGTCAGTAACTGAAGCCGAGCACAAAAACACTTTTTCAACATTGTTGATTGATTTTAAACTGGATCAGATTGAATTCACGTCTAGTCTCAAACTTGAACAAAGTAGTAGTTATATCAATCTATATGCTAATATATTAATCTTGAAAATGAGTATCCTTTGTTTGACATCGCTATTCTTACACTGTCCAAACATATTAATATTTTGTTCAGATGCCGCACAAACACAGAAATATGGGGGATATTCTATCACATCCTCCTGTCAGGGTGACGTCATCGAAGATGGCCAGCTTCCAGATATGTCCAAATATGGACGATGGACTCCCTTATATGGTATGTGTAATGGGTGTCAGATCTGATATGTTTATGACGCACTGGGTAAAACTCGTGTTACTAGTAGTTAAAAATAATGTGCGAGAATATCAGTTTTACAAATTGTATATTATATAATTCATGTTTTTATTTATTATTTTATTGTTTTTATTCAATTTCATTATATTTTCATGTAAAGGAAAAAGTAATATTTTCTGCGATTTAGAACTTGTATATTTCGCTTTCTCTGTATTTTGCAGCTAAATATCCGACCTCAGTGGCATGCCCGTTGAACACCCTGTTTCACTATGCATTCACTCACACACATGACAATGGCGCTCAAGTTTACAACCCCAAGTTAGATGGATGTACACAACTCGATTCATTTCTCGATGCTGGCTGTACTAATGTCGATACCTTCCACTTCGACTACAGTAGATGCGCTAGGAAACAAGCTAACTCAGGTAGGGGCACAATATGTGTGGTGGCCTGGGTTGATACCTTCTATTTCGGCTATAGTAGACACGACCCTTTTTGTAGTGTTGAATAATTTCAAGATTACAGATACCAACTACCACTTTTGATAATTCTGAATCATCATTACGATTACGAACTACAACTTGTTGGTAATATAACTACCACTTTTGATAATTCGGAATCATCATTCATCACTACGTTTACCAACTACAACTTGTTGGTAATATAACTATCACTTTTGATAATTCGGAATCATCACTACGATTACCAACTACAACTTGTTGGTAATGTAACTACCACTTTTGATAATTCGGAATCATCATTCATCACTACGATTACCAACTACAACTTGTTGGTAATATAACTACCACTTTTGATAATTCGGAATCATCACTACGATTACCAACTACAACTTGTTGGTAATGTAACTACCACTTTTGATAATTCTGAATCATCATTCATCGCTACGACTACCAACCACAACTTGTTGGTGATATAACTACCACGTTTGATAATTCTGAATCATCGTTCATCGCTACGATTACCAACTACAACTTGTTGGTGATATAACTACCACTTTTGATAATTCTGAATCATCATTCATCACTACGATTACCAACTACAACTTGTTGGTAATATAACTACCACTTTTGATAATTCTGAATCATCATTCATCACTACGACTACCAACTACAACTTGTTAGTCCCCGTTCGGACGAAGTCCGAAAACGGGGACTTATAATTCGGTCTCCGTCCGTCCGTGCGTCCGTGCGTCTGTGCGTCCGTGCGTCCGGAGACATATCTCAGAATCCCTTGGGCCGATTCTGTTCATTCTTTGCATGTGCCTAGTACTTTATGTGGGACATATGCACATGCAGTGGTTTAGAGATTCGATTCAAAATGGCCGACTGGCAGCCATCTTGTTTTTTGTAAAATGTTGTATTTTGGACATGCTTTGCCAGTTGTCATTTAAACTTGATACATAGATTATTCATGTTAGGATACATGTCCATGACGATTTATTTCGCAATTGGATCAAAGATGGTCGACTGGCAAGGATCTTGTTTTTTTAATGCGGTATCTTGGACGTGCTCAGTTTTCATTCAAATTTGGCACAAACATGTACTTGATACATGTTAGGATGCATGTCCAGGACAATTTGTTTCAAAATCTAGTCAAGAATGGCCGATTGACAGCCATCTGACTTTTTGGCCTTACTACTATATTTCCACAATGTATGTACCATTTTCATTCGAATTTGGCACATACATCATGTACATATCAGTGTGTTTCATAATCAGATCAAAGATGGCCGAATAATGGCTGTTTTTGTTTTTGGCCATATCACTACTACACGGAACACGTGTTTTGATGTAAATAAAGAATCTGTTGTATACGCCACCTGGAACTCAAGTTTCAAGGACACGCTCGCGACAACCCCTCCGCTTTAATATGACGAGCACAAAGAGAACTTTCAAAAATTTAACGGGGACTGTGTCATTTTCAATGACTTGTTAGTAATATAACAACCACTTTTGGTAATTTTGAATCATCATTCATCACTACGATTACCAACTACAACTTGTTGGTAATATAACTACCACTTTTGATAATTCTGAATCATCATTCATCACTACGATTACCAACTACAACTTGTTGGTGATATAACTACCACTTTTGGTAATTTTGAATCATCATTCATCACTACGATTACCAACTACAACTTGTTGGTAATGTAACTACCACTTTTGATAATTCTGAATCTGAATCATCATTCATCGCTACGATTACCAAGTACCACTCTTAATGATTTATATTGATTTATATTAATTACTTTAATTAATGCTAAGTTAGCACTATCATTACCATAGACCCTAAAATATCTATGCCATTACCAACTACCACTTTTTGTAATTTTGAATATTGACTTATATATATATATATATATATATATATATATATATATATATATATATATATATATATATATATATATATATATATATATATATATATGCAAGTAAGTGGTGGTTTTTAAAACATATTATTTCAACAATTTATATTCAACAGATGTTGGTGACTTTTCATGCCTTGCCACGTGGTCGTCAAATTATACATACCGTTACCATTTCACTGATCGCTATTATGGCGTGGAGTGGAGGGAACTTCAGTACGTTATACTCAGAAACAAGGACGAGCATATTGCCGATAACAGCACCGGCAAATATTTCTGTTACGTAAGTATTCTGTATACACTCCGCAGACGTGGATGTGCATTTTGTTATATCGTTGAACTGTCATCTGTCTGTTATAAGTACACTATATGATTTTTTTTTACTTTGGGCTGGTAAAACTTTTCGACGTCAAGCGCATTAAAGTCGTCGTCTTATTTTGAGGGCACCCTTTTTATGTACCACAAGGCAAGTTCGAGTAGTTTAGAGTCCCGAGAGTGGTTGGGGTGGAAGCGCCCTCTAGCGACTAAGTGCTTTAGTGACATCAAAATGGCGCACTAGTATTTGAGTGAAAGCAATGTCGTTCAAATCCACAACTATGATTATGATTGGTTGTGTACTGAATTCTCATTATCAATGGTCTTTGGATGTTATTTAAAGCTTATCATATGAGTGATTGTCCGTCGTCGTCGTCCGTCGTTTTACGTTTTCGGTTTATTCTTGTAAACTACAAGCCTGGTTGCTTTGATACTTAGTGTATATGTACCTTAGGTAGACCTCGCTTAGATTTGTTTATTTCATGGTGATAGTTTCAAAAAACGCAAGTCGGCTTGCTTCGACATTATACATATTTAATATCTCGGGTAAACCGATCTCAGATTTGTTCATTTTGTGATGATTTCTTTATTTGAAATGTGCATCGTTAACAGCGGAGCTATCTCAGCCGAGACGCTGCTTGTTCAGTATATTAAAGCGGGGTCGTCATCACCTGCGCAAAACGGCCATGGCGTGCCGTTGTTTACAAACAAGCGTCTACCTATGAGCGCTTGTGTTTTAGCATGCATTTGTATCGTCGCTGGGGACTCAATTCCCACGCATGCGCATGTGACGACCCCTTTAAAGCGGGGGAGTCGTCATCTGCGCATGCGGCAGGCGGCAATAACAATAGCCTTTGCTTTTTTCAATATGCGTTGCTATCGTCGCTTGGAACGATTCCCGAGAAACCCCTCCGCTTTAACTAAAGTTTCCTTGAAATTACACTTTGATAAAAAACAGGTATGATTTATCGTAAACAAATATATATAATGTTTTGTCTGCAAACATAATACATAGTTAGTACGCAAAGGTAAATCCGTGGCGCATGCGCATTACAGTTTTTCATTATTTTATCTAACGTATATTGCTATGTTTGCAGCCAAAACTAGAGTTGTGTATTACGATAAATCATACCCTAATGTGTTTACCAAGATGCGAATACAGCATCAGTTCTAACATAAGAAAATACTTAGAGGAAATATTTACACACATATGACTAAATTACTCTAGGTATGGGAGCACCAATGGTTAACGTATGGTAACGAGAGTGACCCGGATGCAGACTCTGAACGCTATACCTACATGTCGGGTGTCCCCGTGATGTGCCCACCTGAAATCAGACCTAAAGCCATATTCCCGAGTCCTTTTGCAAAACAGAATAACATCGGTGAAGCGTTGATGTTGAAACAAGGTAAATATCAGATCATATTTACTGTATATATATATATATATATATATATATATATATATATATATATATATATATATATATATATATATATATATATATATATATATATATATATATATATATATATATATAGGTAAATATCGTAATTAAAGAGCGGTGGTCGTCGCGCCGCGTCCTCTTCGATGTGGGACTCATAGCGACGTATACGACGCGTGTAAAATACATTGTTTACATGACATTCGAACATGCGCTGCGCGACGACCACTACCCTTTAAAATTTGGGGTGCATTTTATTGATGGTCACATGTCTTATCAACACCCAAATTACACGTGCAGTCACTACATTTTGGAAAATTTACATAAAATGTCTAGTTGATGGAGTATTTGTACTTTTCAAAAAAATTTGTATGTTTCAAAAAAATTTATAATGACATAGTTTATTAAACTAGTAAGATTTTATATACATGCATAATTATTATGGATTTATTAACGTTATTTTTTTTCATTTTGTTTTATAGTCGGTGACGGAAAACACAGGTGCCAGTCTCCGGCAGCATTGTCTGCGGCCTCCATGGTTACCATTACCATGGTAACTGTTGTCATTCCCCTCCTTTGCATCATGCATCTAATGCAATTAACGATGATATAATTTATCTAAATACAAGTCCGCGTTCTGCTAAAGTGCCTCATTTAACATGATCATAGATCGCATTCTTCATATCTTTGCCGAATTTGTCTTAGTTGTATTTTCTCTCTGGCAGTTGCTCTGTGCCTAATAAACTTTTGTATTTAAATAATGTGCACCCTATGTTTACAGACATGGCTTGTTTTATTTATTTTCTGGCTAGCAATATCGTAGACTGTCGACAGTCTTCGAGCCTAATGTAATTGTGTATCCTTGACATTCAAACTTCGAAGGGGTTTGATGGGAAATGCGAAGCATTTTACGCGAGGGACTACTATGGATTGTTTGTGAACAACTTGGTTACAAGAAATATAACATCCGTTTGGCTCAACTAATGTTATAATATTAATCGTTATTATAAGGGGTTGACCAGTAGAAACACTGAAGGGGTGATGACAGAATTGGAAAATAATGCAAGGATCATCCTGTCCCAGCGTTGGTAATTTATTCACTTCTATTACGTTTATACACAATATTTATTAATAATAACAGATTAATATTAGGTGCGACCGGCGTTCGACAGTCTAGAAATATCGGTACATGGCTTTGATGTACAAGCATTAATAGTGGCGACTGGATGTCGATATCAACAACCACAGGGACTTGTCAACTTTGAGCGATCACGACCTGCAACGCATATTATTTCCATAGAAGCGCTTCGTCGCCAGAGGGCGCTTCATATAAGAACCACTCAAAAAAAAAAATGGTGTATGGAGAGGCATTACGAGTGATCCAGTGCACATTACCATTGATACATTTTCACAACAAGCATTTTACCGTCATCAGCTAAATTAGGCAGGAAATGTATTGAAAGATTGGTCAGGTATAACACTTTTATATCTGCAAAGCTAGCATATGAAGTGTGATTAAGTGTGTGTGCACAGATTGGATCAATTACATTCATCGAAGAACGAATTTTCACCAGGGTTCCAACTACTTGGTACGTGCATGCCCTTCTCGGTCATCTGAGATGTGTACTGATCAGTTTGAGAATATAAAGAGGATTTCAAATTCACATAATAGTAATGGTCACACAATTTTATTTAGCGAATATCGCAACTATAATTTGAAAATTACCAACTGGAAAATCTTGTTGTGAACATGGTCAAACGCAATGTTCATTCATTCATTCATTCATTCATTCATTCATTCATTCATTCATTCATTCATTCTTATCTTGTTGGGCTAATGTGACTGAATAGATGTTCGGTTGTTCCGGACGCCCTGAGTGAGACTTTTCTGATCGGTGGGTACTAGTACTGGCAGTGAAGAAAGTGTTCTCACTACAACATTCTCGGCAGTAACCGTCAGCCATAACGTCTGTATTCGCTTTCTTGGTGTGCTCAAAATATTGATGGAATAAACAACTGGACGTTGTTTCAGGAGTTCGTAGATCCACAGTCCCTCCATCCATGTCTTTTTACCTCCATGCTCTATCCGATAAACTATTATTTAATTTTATATTCATGGAGCCTAGTTAACTATTACGAACTATGATAATTATATATTCGTGAAGACGAGTTAACTATTATGAACTGTGATAAATATATTTACGTCAGGCCTAGTTGAAATCTATGGTAGTTATATCTACAAATATATCTGCCCCTCTCACACACAGATAAACTATCTAAATTAAGGAGATTCGCTACTAATAAATATTAGCCGTGAATGAAGGATTGAAATAGGAGTTATATTAATAGATCTATAGTATTCTCGGTGCGTTAATGCATCGAACTACGGTACCCACTAAAATGTACCGCCCCACACAAATACAACAAAACAAAACAAACCAACTAAATTAAGAGGGTTCGCTACACATGTATTTATTAGTCATGCGTACGAGTTTTTAAGTCCAGGGCACACGACATCTAATATTTAAACATGAAGCAATATGCAAATGAAACGAGGGTCAGAGTACAAATTTCCGACACAATGACTGTATAGTAGTCACTAGAAAAGATGTTGACCTGTTTGTGGTATTTTACCATCATTAATCCGTTTCAGTTTTATACACGCCATATTTAGAAATTCTCCACATAACATATAGAACAAAACAACAATAACCCTAATAGACACGAAGTTATATAGTGACTTAAATATGAAATACAGATGCCTACGGCCATACCACGTAGAATGCACCGGTTCTCGTCCGATCACCGAAGTTAAGCTGCGTCGGGCGTGGTTAGTACTTGCATGGGAGACCGGCTGGGAATACCACGTGCCGTAGGCTTTTTCATTATCTCTCTCTCAATTTTATCTTTTTCTCTCATTTTCACATCCCATTTTCATATTTTCTCTTCATAAAATATTTTACTTGCCCTCAAACTATTATTTTCACACTTTTTTTGCCAACAAATTTGTTTTGCCTTTCAAAACCAATAACCACAAGAGGGCGCCCCACCACGCCGATCAACAACTTGACTCGTCATCAGTATCAATTTCACATTCTGTGAAAATTTACCCTTAAGTGCAACCATTTTCGACACTTGTTTCTCACGGAAAATAAACCCATTCTACACTGTGGCGCTGTATTTTTTCCAATTTCTCACTGATATTTGTTGGATTGCAAACATGGTGATATTAGAAGAAACCAACTTGAATAGTCTTTGATCACTGTTTATACGTTTCACAAATAATTATTGTTGTGTATTTTTTTTCATAAAAAGATTACATCTGTGTAACATTTTCAATTCTAGGCAACTACTACAAACTATGATTAAAATTATATCTACGTCTAGCCTAGTTAACTCGTATAACTCGTTAAGACTAGTTAACTATTATGAACTATGCTAACTATATTTACGTCAGGTCTTGTTAACTATTATAACCTACGATAATTATATTTTCATGAAGACTAGTTAATTATAATGAACAATGCTAATTATATTTACGTCAGGTTTGAGGGACTGTGGTAGATAGTACAATTCCTCAGTATGTACCACTAGTTTTGAGTTATCTGGTTGCTGTGATGCCTATAAACCAAGCTATATAAGACGACATATATAATGAATTTTGCTTCATCTGTGTACGCGAGTGCAAAATGAATGTACTTTTGTTGGATTACACCATCAAATCAGCCATTTTATTTTGTTCAACCCCGTTTGTAGGTTGTCACGTTACAACCACTGACTAACGTAGTCCACCAAATACACACCACAAACTGCGGAAGATTTGAAACACGGTGAAATGCTGAAAAGATTGGTGGCGCTGGGTGCATTGCCTGTATGCAAAAGCATATGATCGCATTCTCAGAACACTGGCGGATCCAGAAATTCGGTAAGGGGGGGGGGGTGATTTGACCTCCGGTGGGCAGGGTTTGTCAATTGATTTGTCAATTTTTTTCCCCGGGCTGGGGGGTGGGGTAGGGCTGGCACACCTACCCCTAAATCTGTGTGTGATAAACCAAATTTATAAAGATTAGCTTTTTTTCCCCCATTTTTGTTGCGTTTACATCTAAAAGTACATGTCATTACATAACATTATTTTGTATATAATTTACAGCAAATATAGAACAAATGTATTAAATTTCTAAGATAAGATATTCAAAAGAAAGTTCCACCATCATGTTCAGTTGTTGGATTCACACACAAAGTGGTTGGGTCAGCAAAATATCTGGTGATGAAAGCACAACGTGCATTAGGTATTCTTAGGCAAACTATCACTTTACATAACCAAACTCTTTCTATTAGTAATGCTTTACAGCTTTTTAAAAGTACAGTCTTACCGATCTTAATGTATGGCTCAGAAATTTGGGGGGCTTTTACCTTCAAGATTTACAAATCTAAACAGGATGATCAAATTGATACAAAAAGATTTGTTAATAATCTCTTTAATGACAGATCACAATTTGAGCAACTTCACATTAAGTTCTGTAAGAGTGTATTAGGAGTGCACAGACGTTCAAGTAATATTGCTTCTAGAGCTGAACTTGGAAGTTATCCTGTTATTACTGAAATATGTGCACAATTATTTAAATACAAGAAAAGAATTGAAAACAACACCAGCAATTGCAGTCGCTTAGTACATTGTGCTTACATCTCAGAAACCAAAATCAAAGGTAATACATGGGCAACATTTGTAAATAAATTACAGGAGATAACTAAAACTGGTGATGCTGATGACAATACTCTGCTTAAGTCAAAATTAAAAGAAATCTATGTTGAAAAAGTTTGGCTACCAACAGTCCAGACAACCCAAAACAATAAATTACGTACATACACTCAGTTCAAACCTACATATAAATTTGAACCATATTTGAATCAAGTAAAAAATGCACAACATAGAACCAGCTTCACCAAATTTAGGATATCTGCACATACCCTACCAATTGAAAAACTTAGATATCAAGGGATACCTCCAGAGGAAAGAAAGTGCCAACTTTGTAACAATGGGGCTATTGGCAATGAAATCCATGCACTTTTAGACTGTAACAATACTGGAATAACAAATGCTCGTACTGAATTTCTGAATGTAGTTAGCATTTATAATGAAAGTATCCTTAAACTATCAAAACAACAAATGTTTACAAAAATTTTAAGTTCGAGAGATGGGTTCATTGCCAATAGTGCTAGCAAATTTATTGACCGCATACTATTTTACTATAAGTAATTTTACTTAGACTTTAGTTATTTATGTTTTTTCTTTGTCTCGTGTGTGTACTTGTGTTTTATTATATTTAATGTCTTTTGACCACAGATAATGTAACAAAATATATTATTTAGTGTCAAATAAAATATACTATACTATACTATTATCATATACCATATATTGTCCAGCACAATTCCCTGTATCACACTCGGCTCAACACACTCTGTTTCATCAATCTAAACAATGGTGTCTGCGGTCATGCCGTGGTAAAATTGTAAGGTATATGATAAAAGCTTTATGGACTAGATAGGGCTTTTGTTGCCCTTGGTCATACGGCTTTTGTTGCCCTTGGTCATACGGCTTTTGTTGCCCTTGGTCATACGGCTTTTGTTGCCCTCGGTCATACGGCTTTTGTTGCCCTCACAAGTTCAGGTGCTCCTGCCGCACAACCTTGGGCTGCAAAACCCATATCCAGATCATAAAGAATAATAATGTTATGAAGGAGACTTTGTCGATGATACGACTGGTGCACACTCATTGCGCATACTTTGCGGTAATAACGTCACAGTACGTGAACGTCTTTGCCGTTTGTCTCTTCTATGCATACCGGATCAAACCTGACATGAGAAAACACAGTCTCTGTAGCAATATTTTTACTGAACAGTTTTATTCTGCTTTTACATGATTAAAATACAGTCAAAGCCGACAACATCAAAAACTAGATTTTCTACATATGCACTCCGGATTGACAAGACATGATTGTACAAGCTCTGTTTTCTGAAAAGCTAAATTAACAGTGAATTACACGTCTATAGTTGCCTGTATGTTAAAAATGATTGTCACACTTTTATGGGGTTCCATGCAATCGTCACAGCTTGAATATCACAGAATAGAATTTAAAGTCGCTATAAGCATGAATGCCGAGTTTACAAGTTATTATCAACGACATAGATCTTGTTATCAATCTAAAAAAGATAGACAGAGGCAAAACAAATAAACAAAAACCCATCCATCAACAGTTTTATTGAAACTGACAGTCATATCTAAGAGACTGGTAATTATGACTTTGTTTACATTCAAAATTGTCACCCAATTTAGATCTAATCAAAAGACAAAAATAATATATCGTCTTGTTTATGCACGAAAATAAAACATAGCTGTCAATGAATAGCCAAAATGATTCATGTTCAATTCATTTGACTGGCAGACTCGTGGGCAAACAGATGGACGGATGGGGACAATGCATTTCGCAAATATGGTGTCAAAAAGGTGAAAAAAATAGAACAATCATGTGTCGAATTTGAATCAAAATCAGTGATGTATTTGTAAATAAGATGGCCAGACTCATGAGCGGTAGACCCAAGTTCAAATCCAACCTTAGGATGAACATCAAAGGGTGGACCCCTACCCTGGGTGAGTGTGCCACAGACTCAATGGGCAGGCCAATTCCACTGACAGAGATTCATTCACTAACAAATGCGACTTTGGGGGAACCTTGGTTAAGGTCCGCAGGTGCTTGTGTTCGACCGGGCCTGGTTGACGCCAGGATAGCGCATTATAAATTGCCACTTGACAGAGAGATGGCCACACAGCCCTGTCATGTAGTCCCAAACATGAATATGTGTAGTCACTAGCACTTGCAATTTGCACATACAGAAAAAAAAAAAAATCAGAAGAGACAACAGTGACACTCAATGTCCGGAACTGTCGCCTGGCACAAAAAAATATTAAATAATAAAAAAAAAGATGGCCACCATGTTTGATCGCATCATGGGCATAGTACCTCATGTGCTATCCAAGTGCCAATTTACAATAAAAATGAACAATGCATCTGACATGACATTTTAAGAAACATGATGGCCACCAGATAGCCATTATTGTTCTGATGGCAAAACATAGGTGATGGGCATACATACCCAGTCAAATTGGGAAATGAATCTCTAAGATGGATAAGTGAACAAGTGACTGAACAGAGATAAGACAGATCCTTCACGTCCCAAGGGACTAAAAAAAATATTACTAAAATATTTACATAGTATCATTAAAATGGCAGTTTTTTAAATGAATAAAACTGGCTGTGTTAAAAACAGAAAATGGAAAAAAATAAAAAATGTTTTACAAAAAAAATCACAGGATATCTGGATGAGACTTCTTAATCACCAGAGCAAAATTGATTGGAATAATAATAAACTGTATCAGCCATACAGGTAAAATGTTCCTTTCGCAGCATTTTGTATTCTCAAAATTTGTGAATATACATTTATGATACATATATCTGTAATAAAAAAAAAAGGTCTTGCACAAGGTACTGGAACACCTGGGTACAAAATGATTGACAGCTAGAGACTGCGGGGTGGCAATGTCCGACACGACGATGTGTGCTGTGTTACCAGCAAAACAACGTCTTATCGTTTTTCAAAATGTTTCCATTTCTGCTTCATGTACGATACATTTCCCTGATGCTTCTGGGTCATTTGGAGTTTTCTTCTAACCAATAAAAAGTATACAAATCCATTGCAATACCCAAACCTGTCGAGGAATACTTCTTCATCTGACAGTGTATGTTTAAGTAGCGGCATCTCCAAGGAATGAACAAAATTGGCAACAGCCTGGTAATACGAGTCACCTAACCAACCAGAAAGCTTCTTGTTTGTACACAGGTATTTTCGACGTATCAAATTTTGCCATGCATATATTGCTTCAACTCAACTGGGAAATATACATTCAATCACATGCACAAGACATAGGCACAGTCAGCAACATTGTCCTTGGAAACATTTTTGAAAAATGCATCTCGTGCTCACCTACAGCGGTGACGACTTTCTTAATCCTTAAAGTGATTGCAACTTGCAGCTTACAAACTTCTTGGGAGAAAGCCTAGATAAACTATGTACACAACTCACAAATGTCTAAATAATCTGAAACTTATAGCTTTGTTGATTGTTCTATTGTTATAATAGACAATAAATGCATGTTTCGTCTAGTAAAACAGTCAGTCACATCTGTTAAACAAGTAGGGAAAGATGACTATGAATATTGCAATTTTCTTCGAATCTCACCCAACAGTGTTTAACATGATGTAGCTTGATTAACCTTTTCACCACCAGTTCCCTCTTTTCATCACAAATTCACAAAATAGTCCTGTTTATAGTCTGCACTTTCCTTCAGAAGATTGGGACAAAAATAGCCAATTTTTTTTAGTAAAAACTGAAAATTTACTCAAATTTTGTCAGTTGGCTCCAAACATATTGAAGAATATAAAAGAAGAAATTGCTAATAAATTTGGGCAAGGTATCTGGTGGTGAAAAGGTTGAAATCTATGATTTGTTGAGCTCCTCTGTCCGTTGTGCTAGTGCTGCTTGGAGGCCTTGAGTTTTCTCCAAATCTAAAACAGTGTATTCTGTTTCCGGCGAGGCTGGCACTCTGGGTCTTGGAGGCGGCTGAGGGTCACTGGGCTCGTCTAACGCAAGATCAATATACTGAACCTCACTGGTTTTCTTTGGTGGTTCTTTCTTACTTTTCCTGCTCGGTGCACCTGGTGGCGGAGGAGGTGCTTGTCGCTGTAGTTCCCTGGAATTCTGCAAAATATACATACAATGCATTGGATCAATATTTTAACATAAATATTAAGTAAATAATTAAAAATGTACACTTACTAGTCACATTAAGATTGATTGAAATGTAATAGTGATTGATAAAATTGTTTGAGTTATTGTAACTGAAGAAAAACAAACAATTTCAGGACATTTTGCAGTATTTTAAAGCGGGGAATCGTCACCTGAGCGTTCGTCAGATGGCCATAGCGTGTCATTGTTTACAAACAAGTGTCTACCCATGAGGCTTTGTGTTTCTAGCATGTGTGGTTATCGTCGCTTAAGACTAGATTCCCGCGTATACGCAGGTGACGAACCCCCCCTCCTTTATTATTCATTTTTCTCCTCAGAATAAAAACAGCATAGATATAATATTCTGACTGACACAGTGATTCAATTCCACTTTCGTATTGATGACTTTTTAAATCAAAGTAATAAATTGGGGAAAATGTAAAAGTTTTTTAAGTGAATAATTGTGTGCACTGTTTGTGTTTTAATGTGTATGTTATGTTTGAAATAATTAGGCAAGTATTTCCATGAGTAAATGCAACCACAAGAAAATACAACAAAGACAATGTCAATGTCAACGCCTAACATTTGTGCCTCGTGTACATTTTTATCAGTCGACGATATAGCACAGTAAAAACGTCTACATATTTTCATTTGAGAATTTGACCTATACCTTTTAAATGAATCATAACGTACCTCATAAATTTGAGTTCGCGATGGATCATGCGTGACATATAACTCTAGCGACTGATGATCAGCTGGCATTGGTAGCTGAATGTAATTGCCATCTTTTAAAGCGCCATCGCCATCAGATGAACTGCTACTGCTCTCCAAAGTGTCACAGCGTTCGTCTCCATCTTTAGCGTTATCAGGAAGCCTGCCGTGACATATTAAGATAATAGCCATTATGTATAGTTACATGTGTACCGTATTTGCTTTATTAAGCAACAGCGACAGACTAAATATGATTAATTCTATTTGCATACTGATTGATGCCATTTCACATAAAAGGTATTGAATAAATTGGTCATGTGGTACTCCAAGTTTGACTGATTTGTCAGTTAGAGGGAGACAGATTACAACTTTCAGAGAATAACAGTCCTTGTAGATCAGATACACATATATTTATAAAGTGGGGAAAATGGAATACAGTTGATAATAAAGTAGCTGTTTGTGACCGAATAAAGAGAACAAATTGGTTTCCAATATGTTGACCATTAAATATGTCATCTCACAAACGTTTCTATGAGCCTCAGACTTTGAGTTGTATGGCCACATGAACATGTTTATAAAATTGAGTCTTAAGTTGATTCCTATATCGACGTTAGATTAGTCACTTTTGAATTTAGGTCATTTACTAAAATTTCATGTTTACCACTGTGACCGAACAAACTTTGAATATTACATACCTCCAGGTTTAAGTTGTATTACACACCTAAATCACAATTCGATCAGCAATGCATGATTGAATTTATTGTGGCGAAGACAAACAAAAACTTAGTTGACAAGCTTTTAATCAGTATGGCATTCTGATTTTGACCACGTTACTTGAAATTTAAAGAGCTTTCAACTAAGTTTTGCAGACAATATAATTTTAAAACAATACATCACCTAAGTCATGACCTATTACATAAAAGAGATAAATGTACACAAAAAAACTTACGGTAAAAGCTCTGCTTTCCTGAAACTCCTGGTTCTAGGCGACTGTATAAACATGCCGTCCTTTGACGCATAGTAACTTCCTGTACCAATCAAGGTGAGTGGTGGTGGGATAGCTATGTAATAAATGAGCAATCAGTTATTAAAACAATGTCCAGTTGTGATGCATTATGGGAGGAAAATGACAGTCCAGAATATATTTACCTAATTAGTATTCAAAGTACATTGAAGCTATTAACCGTTCAAATAGCGTTTTCTGCCAACATTTTTGTGCAACATTTTTGTGCAACATTTTGCAATTTCGAATTTAATTTCTTTGTTAATTTTTTACTTGGTTATAAGTCTTGACCACATTTTTTTCTGAAAATCTGTTATTTATTTTGTGAAATTTTCATTTGCATGTTTAATGGGTTAACAAAATGGTGAATAAGTACATGATGGTATGCTATACCCTTTCCCATACAAGCTATAAAGTCCTATTTTGGTGCAACATCAGTAAAATCTAGGATTTATAAGATAAAGATATGCACCTCAAATGTCCATGTACAGTGATAAGCAGTAAAGATCCCATTAAATAGAATGTGTGAATTGATAATATTTCTAGCCAATGGCATCACAAAACAGAATGAGCAAGATCACTGTATCCAAAAGATGTCATAAATGATTTGAGAATAGGCAAGCACACTGCAAAAGCGGTACGAGGAGAATAAATCAACTACATGTAGTTCTTTCGCAGACTCACTTATTTGCATTTGTGGAAGCTGCATACCTTTATTCTTGGTCAAATATATACTACCCCGGTAAACTCAAGAAAATTTTCTATCTAATGCTTGCCAAAAATGAGAGCATCAGACACTTGCACATTTCAAATGGAACACACACGAATAAAGGTTCGGAACAAATGCATGCAACATCGACACTACTTACACTTCGTCATGACATCCCCCATTGACTTTCTACCAGGCTTGTTGTCTCTATTGATGGGAGGGGGAACTATCATGGTTTGGGGTCTCCTGTCCATTGGTAGCTGCGCCGCAGGCGGAGGAGTAGGATGTCTAATTCCAGCCATTGGGGTATATGTGCACGTAGTGTCCATGGGCAACACTTCTGCATTACCGGCAGGTACGTACGTATCTGTGATATGAGGGTTGCATCCACCAGTCATATCGACATAACCCGGCCGTTCATGACTTATGTTTGAATAGTCGTTGCCCGGGTGTTGTAAGGGTATTAATGTGTCCAGGTAATTTGCAGGTTTATTACTGGGAGGTACATCGTAGTCGTCCTCTTCATTGCTACTATCAGTTGACGCTCCATCATGTTTTTTTAAAATATCAAGCTTGTTTGCTAGTTCTCTGTCATGCAATGTATGATTCACAGTACTGTCATTAAGAAAGACTCGGTCATCAAAGCTTGGTGGCGGCGTGCTTGGAATCTTTGGACTATGCCCATTGTCAGTCTGTGATGGTTTGGGCGGCCTCGGAGGAGGAATTATTGGAACATTTGTAATATCCATCTGTGCTGGGCGTGGCGCTGGCACAAAGTCGTATGCACCCATGGAAGATGTTTTTATATAGGTTTCCTCCGCTAAATAAACATATTCATCATCTACTTTGTCAACTCTTTGAGGAGGCCGAGGAGGCACATGCTGGTCAAAGTCGTTTAGAACATTGCTACCATCACTGCGTGAAGCAGACTGATTTTTCATTGAGATTTCGGTGAACTTATGGGCTAGTTCATCTGTTGATGAAGAACGTTCTCTAAAATTATTTGCAAACTGATTCGATGGGGGAATATCGTAAGAACTCTCATTACGTATAGATGATTGGGGTACATCAATAGCATTCTCATTTCGTATGGATGACAGGGGAATATCGTAAGAACTCTCGTTACGAATTGATGATGGAGGTACATCGTAAACATTGTCATCAAGTATGCCTGACTGTGATATATCTGCACGATGAGATGGGGGTATATCGTAAGTATCTTCATCTCGTATAGCGTTGTCACTGTGTATCGCAGAGGGAGGTACATCATAGATCTCATGATTTGGTGGTATATCATATATTTCATTTGTTTCACTATCAACAACTGAGCCAGGTCTGACCGGCACTGGTGGTGGAACTAAATCATCCGCTTCCACTGGACCAAACGAACTCGATAATGTCTCCTTGCTTGTCATATTACTCAATTTTGACAATTGTCTGTCAAATTGACGACTCAGTGGATCGGTATCTTCATCGTCATTCGCTAATTTGGGCCGAGGAGCGGGAACAAACTTATAGATACCTTCTGAATCGTTAATAGGGGGTAAGCCAGCACTGTGTATTGGTGGCACGTCATAGTCAGAATCTGGGATGACCGGTACTGGATGCGGGGGATGATCATATGGGCTGATTGTTGGTGGCGGCGGTGGAGGACTGTTACGAGGCATGCTACTTGTGCTCATTGTGCTCGTTTGTCGTTCAATTGTTCTCGCTGATGATGGGTACTGATACTGATTTTCAGTACTGGATAAACTTGAATCCTCAAAACCGCCAGCCCGATCTGACGTGGCACTGATACATTCACTTATTGGAATATATGGATCGTTTGGATCAGGAGTTGGAAGAGGACTGACGACTTTCGATGACGTCCTTTGTCTCGGTTCTGAGCTTGGAGAGATAGTTGATGCAGGAGAGGAAGAATAATTATTAGCTGCCGGCGGTATTGTAATGGGTGCTGTTTGAATTGTACCAACACTCCCTGCAAAAAAAAGTGAAAAGAGAAAAAGATTAATTCAAATGTAGAATTGAAACATTATGTTAAATAATTTAAATTAATTAACATTTAATTGTTAAATTCATGAGCATACAAATTAAAGTTGTTATTCAGAATCCACGCATGTACGAAACAAAACACATTAGTTGTAATAGCTGCAGCATATGGCCGAAACATTACATATTCACGTTTTGAAATAATGGACAAAAAATGTTCATCAGAATTTCACTGAATACAAATATATATTGATTATGTGCAGGTAGGTACAAATATTTACATTATCTTTGTATTGAATTGACATGTAATTTGTTTGACAGAGAAGTATGCAAAAATGCTTGGAGAAAATAAAAATGGCTGCTGACCGGCCATTTCAAATCAACACTACATTTTAAGTTGCATATGGTTGTTGTTAGTCAACAGTTTTTTCCCCCACAGAATTTTATCTTAAATGTGATGTGTGAGGGAGCACTTCAATTACACCAGCTATTAGCCAGTAAGACTTGTGTGTGAAGCCACTAGTATGTTTATTGACGAGTACTGGTGACCAGTGAATCTGGGCAACTCACTATTAGAAACTTCGAAACTGGCTGCTTTTTTGAGAATAATGAAGGTGGAAATACTGACAAATCTGTGTTTTCTATTTTCTAGGAGTTTGAGCTGGCAAACATGTGTTGTACTGACCAGAATTATATTACATAACATGTGGTTTCAACAAATTAAAATTAAAATTAAATTAAAACCATATTTTGATCTTTGTAACCTGTTTTTCTGGAGAAATTGTCATCTATGGAATTCTAATTAGTGGTACATGTATGAGCCCTGAATTCAAGCTCATACCAAATGTGAATCAAACGGGCAATTTAGTGTGAAGGCTCAGAAAAAAAAAACAGATAACGTTTCTGGTCAATTTTGTGTTCCAAATCGCTTTTTTTTAAACATGAGCTTATTTTTTTTATTATTTATTATTTTTTATTATTTACATTAATTTGATGAAATAGGATTAACAAAAAATCAAAGCAAGCAAATATAATCAAATATCGAATTAACGTAATTAATCACCAATGAAAAATAATGCTCTTACACAGACATGTCCAAGTTTGACAGTACAGTATTTAGTGTAAGTCGCGCCGTGAAAATATTTCTGCACGAATGCCAGAAAATCATCAACTCGTGACAACTCATAGCGACAGAAATTACGAGGTTTACAGTATAAACACACAGGAGGAGATATGTCTGGCTGTATGCATAATGTTCTTAAAGCGAGAGGGTCGTCACCTACGCACGCACGGGAAAGATAACAACACACGCTAAAAGCGCAAAGGCTCATAGATAGATGCTTGTTCGACACACTATGGCCATTTGAAGCATGCGTAGGTGACGACACCGCCGCTTTAAGCAAACAACGATGATTCCCAATAGTCACTGAGTGAACCAATCAGTGTGACTGATTCAGCAATGGAAGATAACAGCAAGGTCCCTCTCTGAGACGCTTTGAGGCGAACCCAGCTGGACAACGAAAATAATTTTTTCCGATCAATCTTTATATTTACTTCAATTTCCTCGAAATGTCAAAAATATCAGAAGCACATTAGTTTTTACTATTATACGTGGGCGTAACACTATAATAATGATTTACATCTAAAAGTCTAATCAGAAAATATCAATATATATGCAAAGAAGATAGCATAGCAGGTTTTATAAATACAACATATTATATAACAGAATGATTTACATGTTATAGTGAAATGACCTTTTGACCTCTGACAATATCGGTAACATTTATGGATCAGTGGTACCAAAGCAGCAAATGGAACTACTGTAAAATCATTTATTTTCACTATTTTGGTGCTTTGATCAATTTTACTGGAGTTTAAGTTCACAAACATGGGAGAAAAACAATGAGCTCTATTGTAATTTTACAAGTTCACAGAGATTTCATTTAGCAGATTTTACTTAAGGTAGCGAGACTATTATTTGTGTTGAAAACTACGATTTTCACATTTATTTATTAATTGATGAAATGCACAATAAACTTTCATCTGAAAAAGTCAACGTAACCTAGAATGTCATGTAAGTTGGTTAAAATGTCGATTTTTCGAAGGGAAGCAAGGCAGCTTCAGTAGTGTTTTCCAAAATCAACAACACAGGTTTAATCTGTGTGCCTATAAATTTCAAAGACTAAATCAAGACAAAGCAATGTTAGTATGTGTTATCAGTAGCTATCTGACACACAATAGTTGTGTTCACGTTACATGAAGTACGGGCTAAGATTTAAGCTGATTTAGGCTTATCTAGCATATTTGCATTTCGGCTAGACCCAATTGCGTCCACGCACAGGGAGGGCCTGTCGTTAGCACGGGCTAAGGGGTGCCATTAGTCGGTGATCTTTGATAAGCCGCTATTTCTGCTGCTGGCATGTTTCGTTCTAATTTTGAAGCGACATGCACAGGAACGCGAGAGAAGACTGACCCAACTTATTTGGATGCACATAAACAGTATACAACGAGCGTAACAGAATACAGAGTTTTATTATTGCATGTCGCAGACAGCGAACCAAATTTTTTTTGTCTACGATTGGAGCTGCTGTACGCTCTACTACTACAGTGACCCGATTAGTGTGGAAGCGAGTGCGGAGTAATGACTGGTGGAATAGTGTCAAAAAATAGTGTCCCATGTTAACGAACATGGGACAATTTTCACACCCAAAGGTCGCCGCAGAGGGCGCTTAGCCCTGGGCTAAGCGTTCGCGCATACTTCGTTAGCCCGTGCTAAGGTCTAGACCGCGTCTTAAATTCGGATCAGATTTAACCTGTACTTAGCATTCCTTAGCCTGTGCTAAGCGTTCACGCACGTTTTCTTAGCACGGGCTAAGGAATTTGACCTCTTAGCCCGTGCTAAGGAGCTGTGCGTGAACGCAACTAATACACAATGAGTGTTTCCAAACATTTGAGTGGTTTGTCTCCGCCCCTGTTTATTTCACAGATTAGTCATTTGCATATGAATGTGTCAGACACAGCCACACAGCCACTGAAAAAAATCATTGATTTTGGTGTTTTCATCTGGCGATTTTATTGAACTATAGCTATCCCATTCCTTTATTTTTTGGTTTCCAATAGCCTTACACATTTGGATGCCCCTACACATGTTAAAACAAACCTTGATGGGAAAATAAATCGTTTGTGCAGATAAACAAGCTTGAAAATCTTTGCTGTGACTTCATCGACGTTTTCTAGGAGTTTATGTTTTTCAAAATACATGGTCTTTAACAAAAAATAACGTATACTTATTGTCGTTGGATTAACACCAAATTTTTACAGCTTTAAGGTGATAATGAGAGGAACTTGAATGTGCCCAGAAAAACTATTTCATGGATTATTTACCAATGTGTTGTGGTTTGAGTTGGGGGCAATGCGACTAAAACAGAAATTAAAATTCAGGACACTAATTTTCAAAACGCGTTGCTTGAATAAAACTAACCAGACACATTCAATTTACCAGACTATTGAACAACTAGGAAAAGTGAACAAAAACCTTCTTGTCACCAGCATAAATGCGTAATTATTTTTTTTACAAAAAAAGTAATTTTCCACTTTTCAATAAGTAACGCACCGTAGAATGCAGATACGGGCATGTAAAACACATTTTTGAAAAGCTTGAAGTCTGGCGATTCTAAAAATATATACTTTCCTGGGTCTATTTGTAGTCATTTGGTCACGATTAGAAGATGAAAACAAGTATGCAAATAATAGTCCCGCTACCTTAATATTGGCGAAAAATAGGAAAATTGAAAACCAGTGAATAATTACACAGTATACTAAATTAAAGTCACCACCATATTCAAATTCAATTTAAAAAATATACATGAATTCTAGATTTAGGTGTTATCAGATGTACCCTACTTCCCTTACTATAGTTCAAAACCACATGCATGCATCGAACGCATACATGCACTATGTACCAAATGCCAGTAGTAAAAATATACACAACCTGTGCATGTTTCTCCATATCCAGCGCAGATTGACGAATGAGACTTGATAAAATAAAACGGTAATGGCGCAGTAAAATTACTGGATTCTGTCGTAAATTCGCTCATCCGAAAAATCGCCCTGGGCAGTTTCACGGCTGCTGGGCTCTTATTTAGGGTTCAATTTTTCAAAAAATTATCATCAAATATTTTAAGGGAGGCTTATATTTTCATTGAAAAATCCACCTACGCCAATTTTCAAGACCGGCAGTTGGACCACCCAAAATGAAAGAAATTATTGCAGAAGCTAATCTAAAATTGTATACATCTTTTTTCTAGCTGGATTAAAAAGTAGACTGCACATCTTTCTCCAAAAAATTACATTAACATTGTTTACAGCGATAACAGCTTTGAAACATTGTTTACAGTGATTTGTTTACAGCTCATTGTCAAAACGAAGCTAGCCCATTCATGCTAGTCGCAATAAACATCAGTACTCTTGTCTAGTCAATGACTACATCAAAACTTTTAGCATCAGAAAAGATTAAAATAACACCTTAAAAAACTGCCAAAAAATCGCCCTGGGCAGTTTCTTGGTCCCATTATATTTTTTTTTTAAAAACCTGAACAGCCGTTTAACGGCTCTGGGTGAATTTATGGCAGAATCCGGTACTATTATTGTCTATCTAGTACTACAGTTAAATATCAGTTGCATATAATATAGATTATTAATAAATGTGCGATTGGTTGGTTTATTGCATTGTATGTGTTCAAGAAACGCTAACACATCGAGTATGCAAATCAGTCTTCGTAGACATACATTGCCACGTGTGAAATGCAAGAATGGTTAACGATGGAGCGAATACAAAATGAGCTGCATATTAGCTTTTACGCTTAACTAAATCCAAATGTGCTCCAACAATACATCTCTGCATTAAACTTACAAAGCATCCCTTTAATGCACACATCGTAGATTTTTCAAGTACATGTACTATGTGGTACAATGCAAGGAATTTTAACATGGGAACGCATTTCTGAAATCCATTGTATTTAACCAAAGACATTAGAAAGATTGTCTTTGATTTAACGCTACAGAAGCTATAATGCGCACATGGTAGGATAATGTCACATTACATCGTCGCTACGTACGCTATAACACCACAAAGCTACAAGATTTCAGTTGTATGAAACTGTTACTGTTTAGCTTATACAAACCGATCGCAGCAACTTAAGTTACATTGCATAGATTATATATTAGATATTAGACCACTGTTGGCCATCTACTTGTTAAAATACATAAACAAGGTCTAAATACTAAAATCACAGCAGCAGTCTGAACTAATTATAGACAATGCAATAGGACATACTAATAAGTACAACCCATGTGGATTTCATCATGTAGTTTAGGTCATTCTTGTATGTAGACTGCTACCCTTGAAGACAAACGTGCAAGTTTCGATTAAAAAAACAATTTCTCTATTTATATCACAGATTTTTTTTTTTCAGAACATTCCGAATATGCATGGAATTAAACGGATAAGAACAAATCTCCAGCAGATGTACTATGTTACAATAACTGCAATTCTCTGAAGAGCCGGGAAGATATTTTATTTTTCTGTTATTTTGTTTTGTTTTTAATTTACAAAACCTTTGCTGAAAAGTGAAATGGTTTTTCCAGTTGATAGAAAATACAATTCATAAAAAAATCATGAATTTTCGTAGCTCAGAAAATTTCATTAGGAGCCATCTTGTAAATTAGTAACCTTCAGATGATTCAATCATGTCAATTGTATTTTACAAAATGAAAATTTGTTTTTCACACAAGAAACAAAATACACTGATTCAAGCTCTGAACAACCTTACACAGTTTTTCAGAAGACAGGAAAAAATTCTTCTATGCACTATATATATACTCACCTGATTATCAAACCTTGCTAAATGGAGAATTGTTTACCAAGATTTTCTCAAGTGTAAACAAATATGTTTATAGTATTTTAGCTAATTTTGTATTTCTGATTCTAAAATCATTTTAGATTAGTTGTGTTACTTTATGTTTCTTATATTGGACTTTACTCGGACATTGTTTTTGTGTACGTTCCAAATAAAATATCCTAGCCTATCCTATCCTTTGTTACGCTACACCTTATGGATCATGTTGGGGGTTGAGCTTGAGCAATTTGTAGCCATAAGCAGCTGAGCTAAATGAGTGAATAGATTATAACATACTTTTATGTATAGATTACTGACTCACAGTCTAATCGTATATTATTAAATATCATAAACCTCTTATGAACCCTTTGAAGTGCTACTCACATGCTACTTCACATTTCTTAAGCTGAAAATTCGGTGTAAATATTTCAACATTTTGTGAATTATTCATTAAATTTTATCATTTTTTTTTTTACCATATGAACAGTTTCTGATACTGCTTTTAATATTTGATCAAAAGATTTCTCAATTTATATCAGAATTAATTTCATGTGAGGAGTAGACTGTACAATATCAATTTTATACGTGTAGATGATGCCAAAAATTAGACAATGACACAATGCACTATAAGTACACAGTGAAAAAAACATATTTTTTGCATCTACATCAGTTCCCAAGTACATCCAATAATAATCACTTGCTGCAATGAACCAATCACCACACACTGGTTGAACCAATCACCACACACTGGTTGAACCAATCACCACACACTGGTGAACCAATCACCACACACTGGTTGAACCAATCACCACACACTGGTTGAACCAATCACCACACACTGGTTGAACCAATCACCACACACTGGTTGAACCAATCACCACACACTGGTTGAACCAATCACCACACACTGGTTGAACCAATCACCACACACTGGTTGAACCAATCACCACACACTGGTTGAACCAATCACCACACACTGGTTGAACCAATCACTACACACTGGTTGAACCAATCACCACACACTGGTGAACACAGTAAAAGAAAAATAAATATGCATGTAATAAAACAAACTCCATCATCAGTCTAAAGTCTACATGGCCTGTACCCTTCTTTGTATGGTACACACTGGGTGAAATATCAGTTCTAAAGTCTACATGACCTGTACCCTTCTTTGTCTGGTACACTGGGTGAAATATCAAGTTACTGGAAGTTCATACAAGTACTTGAGTCTATTATGTACTTGTTAAATAGAAGACCTACATAACTGTCACCATGCTCTGCAGTCAGTGTTCCTATTTACATACTTAACCACACAGTGTATAATATTCCTTACATTTCATTTAACACAACATTTGAACTGATTTTCTAAAATTATCTAATTTGAGATGCTGAAACATCTTTCGTTAACAATTTTAGAACCCTGTTTTCCAGTCATCTATGATACTATGGGTACATAATTTTCCTCTATAGAGGTATTTAATTTACATACATCATTCAAGAGTTATTTAAGACAGACGTCAAACAATGTCTATATTTTATATCTGAAAGTACAAGAGCTAGCCCTATTTAAAAACTCTGTTACATTAAAGTAAATTCTCATTATCCCATGGAAAATTCACTCCTCATTGCAACAAGAATGGCGTAATTTGAAGCGGGAGGGTCTTCACCTGCGCACACGCGGGAATTGAGTCCAAAGCGACGATAACAACACACGCTAAAAACGCAAAGGCTCATGGGTAGACGCTTGTTTGTAAATAATGACACGCTATGGTCATCTGGCGCAAGCGCAAGTGACGACTCCCCCACTTTAAGACAGAAACAGCGTACAAGACTGATGGGTTTTTCCAAACACAATACACGTGTAAACAATTTTGAATAGCTACATGCCATTTTTGCGAATTTGGGTCAGCGCATGAATTAACTGAATCTTAATTTGCCTGGTGTACCAACAAACTTAGTGTAAGAAAATACTTAATTAGTGACATCTTGATTTAGCGAAATTACAGATTAATTAAATTGAAATTATAGTTTAATTAAAGACATTTTTTTATATCCTTGAGTGAGCAGACAGCTGAGAAGATCAAAACCATGTGAGGCGAACACACTAACCAATGTACCATGCCAAAGTATTCTATTACCCATATACATGAATAAAATGAATTTACTATGCAGCACATTAATTATATTTGTAATTATTATATTATATTAATTGTACCTCCCTTTAAAGCATCATTCATGGGCAAGACATTGATAAAGCATTAACTATACAAAACTGAGAGGTTTTGTATCCAGCCAAGACCAGTCTTGTTGAAGTGTATCAACACAGGTCAGCATAACAATGAAAACAGACAGTATAGTAAATAGCAGATGAATAAGTCAACATCTAACGTTGACAATACCAGGTATTGACAAACTCAAGCCCCAATTTCACCTTGTTGACCTCAGAGCATTCCATGCATACTGAGTCACCACACAAAAACAAACTACCAATTTTATGAATTACTCACTATTAATGTGCAAAATTTAATTGAAAAAGAATGATTGCTCGATAACCTTTGAGATGACGAATAATTATGAATTATTATTAGTCATGATTATTCATCTTTGCACAGTTCGGGGAAAACAAGAGCGATGATAATCGATGATTGATTCTTACTTGGATATTCTTACGGTCAATAAAGTGGTGCGTACAGTCAGTATTACTCACGTACACACACGCAATCAAGTGTATGCATGGTTTTGAACTCAAATTATTTACATAAACAAATAAAAATAAATATACATGTTTGAGCAGAAAATATTAACTGGATACAATGACTGATATCAGCAATACCAAAACAAATTCAGAAAGACAGCAGTAGAACAGCATCTCAATGTCAGTTATTTTTTTTATCGAGAACAATATCTCCTAATGTGCTCGCATCGATTGTCACGTCAGAAATAGCACACCAAAATGAAAAGTTATGAATATCATTTTAGTAAATCTTCAAAATGAACATCGAATACAATAGCGTTTTGGGTACTTAGCCCAAGCTAAGGATCTGAACCGGGTCTTAAAAGCAGGCTAGATTTAATTGATATATTTCTTAAACTGTGCTAAGCGTTCAAGAATGTGTTCTTAGTACGGGTATTTGACCGCTTAGCCCGTGCTGAGGAGCTTCACTTGAACGCTATTTATTCTGATGGCTCTAAAACAAACAAATTTTAATATTTATTCTGAAATAAATGATAATAAAGGATAATCATAACACAAGAGTCAGTTAGTTATCTCATCTCACAGTTATAATAAAATGTGATTTTTTGAGGCACAAGGAGAAAATAACGACTTAGTTTTTTTTTACTGTACTGTGCTTCTACATAATGCAGGTTTGAGGCCAAGGACATAACATTGATGTAATGACATAAAAGTCAAACTTAATTTAGTTTATTTGAGATCTGCTCTCATAATGTGAATACTTAGTTGGAATGACCTTATCAATTCCAGGTATTTTATACAGATAAGGAGTTACAGCAACCTTGAGTCAACAATAAAATACCAATAAAGCACACACATGCAACTCTATAAAAACAGATTTATGTCAAGGCAATCCAGGGTTCTTTAGATAACTATATTCTACTTCAAGGTGAAAATTACACTGGCATATAACTGTGGTAGACAAATGTCATTATATAGAAAGCAAAAAATTCAGCAACTACCCTGGCTTGTAGACAATTCATTACCCTGGCTTGTAGACATCTACTCTGGTTTGTAGACACAGTACTGTAATCTGGGCTTGTAGACAGGGCAATCTGGGCTTGTAGACAACTACCCTGGCTTATAGACAGGGCAATCTAGGCTTGTAAACAACTACCCTGGCTTATAGACAGGGCAATCTAGGCTTGTAAACAACTACCCTGGCTTATAGACAGGGCAATCTAGGCTTGTAGACAACTACCCTGGCTTATAGACAGGGCAATCTAGGCTTGTAGACAACTACCCTGGCTTATAGACAGGGTAGCTGGTCGTGCAGGCAACTTGTCAATTAATTTTTCTCTAAGGTCTCTGTTTATTCAAAACAAAAAGACATACCTTCCAATAATTAACCAGTATTAATTACAGATTTTAAAGACCATATGGAAAAAAATATGCAGATTTTGAGCACCAAGGATCAATCCACAATAACAACATTGGCTGACAAAACAGAACTTTGCATCTTATGCAAATTGCCAATAATATTGATTTGTTGGCAATGTGACTGCATGCCAGTTTCCGGTACCGTATTACCCCGGGCACGCGCCCCTCCCTGGGCAAGCGCCCACCCCCCTGTTTTCACAAAAGTTACATGTTGGGGACATCCTCGGTTAAACGCCCAGGGTGATTTTTAGCAAGAATGGGGTCAACAATAAAGTTTTATTTGTCAAAAACGAACGCGTTTGATTTATTTAAATAGTGTGTTTGTTACGGTAGTTCTCTTTTTGGAGTGTGTGGTGGCCCTGAAAAGGACCGTTTTGTTTGTGTTTTTACGTAAAAACTCATTGGAACTTAACGACGTAAGATGAACCACGCAGCATGTTGGCGCACACGTTCCGCTTTCTCTTCATTCGCGATGAATCCAATATTGCAATAATCCATACTTTGGTGAGTGGTTTGAAGCACTTAGCTTTGGTTTCAAAACGTAGCACTTCGCTGACTGAATCCATAACGAAAGAGCATCGCCAGGCGATGAACGCGGGGCTTTTTGGCAACGACCGCAAACGTATCCGTGTCCAGCCATTGCTTGGCCACGTAGAGGTCAAAATACGCGTTAAGTTTGGCTCTTCCGTTTCACCTCCTCCGGAATGTTCTACTTTCGCAGCCGAATCGCAGGTTTTTCAAAAAACGTCGAAAAAACACAAGAATTAGTAGAAATGTTCCTGTTTTGGGATTATTGATAGAGAATAATTTCTTTATTACAAAAATGCTGAAAACCCATGAGTTTTTGCCTTAGTTATTTTTTTATTGGCGAAAAACTGTGAACTCGGCAAATTTGGTTGCACAACTTCCCTTTATCATCTACACCCAGTGACACCGATGCCAGCTGACTGTGAACGGGAGCTAGCACTTTTGAGCCATCACGTCGTATACTTGCTACTTTCTTTCCATCCTTCATCACAGCTATGGCATTACGGTCATGTGGATTATTTTTCTGTCGTTGAAGAAAAAACATTTTGCCGACCTCAAGTCCATTATGATAACCAAAATGAGGCATGTCGACGGTGGGAACTTGTTGCAATTATAATTTTGTCATGTGTGTGGGTGCGTGAATAAATCATGTTAATGAGGTCGACCAGAGTTTATTTTCAGTCTGTTTTTTTATGTATCGCCATTTGGATATGTTTATGTATTCACAATAGTTTGTAAACATTTCACATGTCTGCTATTCTTCAGTAATTACGATGCGATGTATCAATACGTGCGTGAACAAAATTATGCTAATGAGGTCATCGCCATCTTGGATTACAAGTGGTAGTTTTTCCCGGCCGTTTCGACTTGCACTGATCACGGTTACTAAGAAAGTAACCGTGCAGTGATTACAATACCTACCATACTTTGTAGCCAATTTCAGTGAGTAATACAACTTCATTCGCTGACAAAAGTCAAGTTTTATTCTTGAAATTCGACCCTGTGTTTTAGTGTTTCCACAGAGCTTGACAGAGTGCTCACGTTTATTGAAACCTCGCATAAATCAAGAAATAAGTACGTGTACAAAGTGTACGAAAGCATTCCTTTATTTGACCTTATCATACGATCACAAAAACAACTTTTTAAAATCTTTTTTGGGGTGGTCCTCGGGTAAGCGCCCACCCCCAATTTTTCCCGATTTTGTATGTTCAGGCCCCTGGGCGCGTGCCCGGGGTAATACCGTAATAGCGTTTGTCCCGATTACGAGAGCTTGTTACTAAAAATAAAACCGATAATAGTCATAGAACATGGTACCATGTACGAAAAGAATCACATGAGGACAATGCGCATTAGATGATAAAATCATTTAAAATTTCAACTGTGCTACTTTGCTGTTACTTTTACGTGATTTGAGAATCTATAAATAAGTTGATCGCTATATTAATTGTCATTTGTCAGTCAGAATCAAATGTCTTCAAGAAATAAACGATATAAGCAAGCAAGCAGACAGTGACGTAATTTATTGCCAACCAAAAAGAGCATGGCTGACAAAAATTACATGTATAGATCAGTACTAGATCACAATCTCCTATGGAACATTCAACAACCGTGGTTTTATTAAAACAAGTCACATACATATATGTATAACAACAAACACAAAAAACTTTGTTCTTATACTCTTGGTAAACCTGTCGATCAACCACATCATCCCATGCATGTGTGAAATCAACCATTTGGATACAAGGGGGTGGAAGGAAGATTTGCTAGCTAGACATTGAGAAAATGAAAAATTGCATAAAAAAAATTCTGGTAAATTTAGAACAAATTGAAATGTATTAATTAGACACCACAAAATTAACAAAAAAATCTACTAGTCACCCTTTCACCCATCTCCCATGATTTCATAAACCATAAATAAGCACACCCTTTTAAAGAATGTTCAGTCAACATGTATGTCTATACCAAATAAAGATCAGAACTGTTAAATAACAACAACATATTACTCCATCACACAGTCTCAATGACATTGCTGCCATAGTCAGAACAGCATGACCTCTGACCCCTGACTCTCCAGCTATGTAGACAGCAACCAAAAAAAAATAAATTCACAAATGCATTATTCCAAAATATTTCAATTGTGACCAGACAGATTATTATGAATTAGTTTCCACATGATTGAAAAATTATTGTAGCGGAACCTTAAATGACAAACATTACAATTTAATGGCCGATGAGAAACAGGAAATGTTTGCTATATTTAGTAACAACATACTCGTCTATTTTTCCTACATGAAAATTATCCTTGCTTAGTTTCAATTTTACAATGTTCTACTGTAGTTTTATGACCCCCCCCCCTAAGCCCCCCCCCCCTCCCCATAATGACCATTAGGCTTGAATTTTCAAAAAAAGTAAATTTATTGATATGCTAATTTTAAAATAGAATCTACAAGACTGAAGTACAAGATATACGAAAAACATCTTGCTTTAAATAGTGGAATGTATTTTCTAACCAATAGCATCAAAGATACACAGTAGACTCTTGGAAAGGTTCGACTACGTAAATAGAAATGAGAATTGTTGTATTTAAAATTCATCTAACAAATACCATGCTTTTAAAAACACTAAGCAATAATGCCAAGATGAACAGTAAAACCAGTTCTTACACAGAACCACTCAATTGCATTACTATTCCTAGAAAGACGTTTTTGTCGTGATCATCCTGCAATTTGTGAGACTTCTCCAATTTGTGTGTAACCTTCATCGGATATCACACTATTCTTATATTATGCATGTACGACCTTGTTATTGTGAAAATTCATATATTTTTCTCACAGGGATTGAACTGTAGAGCAGGGAGGGTATGCAGTTTCAAGGCTAAATTTCATAAAATTGTTTAGCGTACCATATTTTGTGCATCTCCAATAAATACACAAACAGTATTTATTTATCATATTACTTGATCATTAAAATATGACTTATTTTGACCACAGACACACCTATGTCATTTAAACGTCAGTACACATGCTACTATAACAACAAATACAGTATAGGAATAATATAGTTAATATTATATGAAGGGCACCAAGCCATAAAATAGTTAATTTTGAAGAATAATCATCTGTTTCTTACATGACCTGAATCAGTCAAGTAAACAGATAAAGGAACTTTATTCAGACAATGTTCATTTAGAACCTGAATATAACATTTATAATATAAACAGCACTACATGTAACTACAGAGTATAGAGACACTTAAATAGAAGGAACAGAATGTACTGTATCAGTATCCACGTGATGCACAGAGATCAACTGAAATCATCCCAGGCATGTCCATAAAATATTGTCTTTGTGATGTCATTGTCCAAACTTTACTCATTTAAATCCATCATTAAATCTTTCAGAAAGCACAGTAAATCAGTCTCATATGTGCAAATATAGAAATTACAAAATGTGCAATATTTTTTTCCCCCTGGGTTACCAGGATTCCAGGAACTACTATTTCCCACTAATCTAACTATGTACTTTGTTTTTGGTTTCGATGTTCAGAATATTGCTACTAAAATGCATCTCAAATAACACTGTAAAAATGAAAATTAAGATGGAGAAGGATAGTTACTGTTAATGTTAATGTATGTCCAGTATTAAAACCTGGCACACCAGAAACATAATTCATTTGAATTGCACACACTAGTTCTGTATTTGCTACCGATAGTTTACGTGCTTTAACTAAATGACAAGTCAAGTAGAATATTTACGGTCAAACTAAGACAAAGTCCAATTTTGATGATCTCTTCTACAATAAATGCAGTTTTTGCTAAAGGTTAAAAGCGAGGGAGTCATCACCTGTGCATGTGACATAGCGTGCCGTCGTTTACTAAGAAGGGTCTATCTATGAGCCTTTTCATTTTTTATTTTGCAATGTTATCTTCGCTTTTATATATTAAAGCGAGAGGGTCGTCACCTGCGCATGCGCAGTAATTGAGTCCCAAGCGACGATAACAATGCACGCTAAAAGCGCAAAGGCTCATTGGGTAGATGCTTGTTTGTAAACAATTACACGCTCTGGCCATCTGACGCATGAGCAGGTGACGACTCCCCCCCCTTTAACTTTAAGCACACTTCTATTTAAGAAGTGCGTGTAATTGAGGTACATGTATGTACATATAATAATATCAAGTGTTGAAATACAAAATACTGACACCATAATGATACTTTACATCGACGTGTAGCCTGTATTTTCATAGGACTTACAGGATTGAAGAATAACAAAACTGAACATAAATATCTTACAAAACGCCTGTCATTAATGTTGAATCTTCAACTTGTCTTTGTCACAAATGACAAAATCTCTGTCGCACTTGCCAACCTACAGTTGAGCTATATGTACTTGTAATAGAATATCGTATTTAGTCTATTAGTAGTGAATGCGTTTACGCAAAATAAATTGCAGTAAAAAAAAACGTAAGATCAAAAACATCCAAGTATAGGACAAATGATGCAAGACAACACACACTGGAAATGTACACCAGGATTTCTCTCACACTTTTAAGCACAGCGGATTTTGACTATTCTTCATCAGAGGAATATGATAGGTTTGTTGGGAGAATTTATATGCAAGGGAGACACTATGAATATGCAATTTAGATGATACTAATATGCAAATTGCTCACCATGTTTGAGCATTTAGATGGACTGAATATTGTTTTATTTTTCAAAATCTCACAGTGTGACTTTTTCTTGGGAGAACTGGGAGCATGGGCTCAGCATCAATATCGAAAAAATTTCCTGGGCTTCAGTTTTTATATAACCACAGCCCCCTGAGGACACAATTTCTTATAACTCAAAAGACGTCACTTAGCATGAAAAGTGGAAATAGTTTTTGAGGTCATACTGAAGTAGAGAATGTAATTAAGAAAACATTTCGCAATAGATACATTGTCATTCAAGAGACGTGGGAGGATTTTTAATTAAGCAAAGTAACTAATGACATGCAGCAAAATTGCATTACATCTACGTTCACAAATAATGTCTATCAATGTATAGAACTGCTTATATTATTTTAATTTTGAAAATAACATTTTTAATAGTTATTGTTATGTTTTTTGCCTAATCTTGTATGCAAAATTCTTGTCTGAGTCAAGAGCTTTTCGTTTGGAGTAATTTTCTACGAATTTCATCATAAAGACTGAATTAACTATGTCAGGTGTCATTGTAACTATGCCAGGTGTCATTGTATCTATGTCATAGTCGCTACGTCTTTGGCATACATCACTGGAATTCGCAATGTGACCTAATTCACTATTATAGCTTCTCATGGTCTTGGCTACCATTCCTGATAAAACCGACAACTACAGTATCTCAAATTCCTATCAAATTACTAACCCTAGTACAAATACATAGCCCATACAGTACTAGCATATTGATACCTACTTGTCCGCTGTACTTACAACTGCACCTAGTCTCTCTGTCTGTCATTCAGGTTACATGCACCTTATAGCAACAGTCAAGTTTTCCTTACTTAGATGTCTCACATAAATGCCTTGAAGCCCTTCGGATTAATCAATCTAAGTCCAAGGCAATTTTTTTTTGAAAATATGTCCTTGATATCTGCGGCCCAACTGTGTCTAACCTAATTTGCCAAGCATGGTGCAAACACTAAAGGAGATTCACTTACTAGTACTCCATTAGTACTGCAACAAGGTTACAATGTGATATCTTTAAGAATCAGTGCAAGACCATTTCATCAAGGAAGTTTGATTATAAGGAAGTTGAATGATAACTGTTAAATTTTGTTTGAAATTCGGCATGTCAAGTAACATGTGTACTGTAATAACGGAACAGCTACAGAATATCCACTTTGCCAATAAGCCGAACATTTGTGAGCAGTTTTGTATCTTCGGTTGAGATGAGTTTACATCATCTTAGGGTGTCAGTACGTCAGCGAATCAGGATTCTCTGTTTGGCGATTGAAAATGGACTATATTGCAAAATCAATATTCAAAGTGACACATTTTTTATTAAGATTAGTCTGGTATGCACACTTCACTCTTGAGTTGTGTCCTCGCATTTAAATTTAAAGGACAAACATTTTAATGGTGTTTCTGCAGTGTTTGAGCGAAGATTAACAACGAACATAACTAAGTTAGTTGTGTTTAACACGCTCCCAAAGCAGAATTGCCTAATAGAATTTATTTAAGTGAAGACAAATAACTAACTCAGTTGATGAACAGTGCAATGTATTAGGTTTAGAAAACTATATCCCTCGAACACCATAACTTTTGATTTTTTGACCCAGTTACTTCATAATTAATAGGCCTTTACACAAGGTTTTACGATCAATACAATAACTTTAAAACAAATGATCAAATTTCCATGATTTTTATAATACGGTTTTATTTTATGCATGAAATAATATATAATCATGTGGTTTATATATATGTTTAGAGTGGATGGTTCTCATTGTATATTGATGCCAGACTTCTCTACCGAAATAAACGACATACTAATTTATATATGTATTACAGTCTACCATAGTCTCTAATACTTGTGTTACCATTACAAGAACACAGTTCTCGCAGTTTTTTGGACCTGATCGAATGTGTGCGATAGACAGCCACAATTACATACATGAAATACGTAGATGGGATTTTAGGAATTATTAGTGAATTTTGATGAATACTATTGATTATTTAATGAAAAAAACATTTATCATGGATTCCTATTAAAATTGCTCCAAATATATCCATTATTTTACTTCTTAGCTTTCTTTAAACAACAATACAAAAAGAATTAAAATTAAAGTTGTTGATATGTCAATAATTATAAACACTTTCAAAAAGAAATAAAGTTATAAATTGTTCACCCCTAAGGATCAGGTCGAAGGCCTTGAATGACCTTAACTTGGGTATTTTTTTTTTGGCCTGACACAGAGAGGGTCAGCAACGCACAATAGAAAAAAGGATGCTGAAAGGAAGGATGTGTGGCTTAGGTTACCATTCCCTGATAGAAACCTATAGTGAAAAGTAATCTGAGGATAGTTCGAGTTAACCCTTAGTAACGTTCCATAACATAAACTGACCTGAGAATTCATACCCGATTAATAATGTAGATATTTTGAACCATCTACCTTGTTTATCTCTTACGCATCACAGTCATCGCACATTGGGTTTGAATTTTGCTGCAGCATGATCCATGACAGTGTTTGAGTGGTTTAAATGTGATGCCGCCCACTCTGATATCGCTGTGGAGCCAGAGCTACATGTACTTGCACAGGCAACAAACAAGCAACACAAACTCATGTGAGTTTTGGACGAATAATACAGACTAGCATTCCAAAACACATTTGCAAAGTATATTGAGTTATCAAACGAACACTATTGTTGGGCATAACCAACAACTTTAGTTCAATCATTATTATCTAGCAATAGAATGTACTGCTCTGTAAAAAAAAAAACTTGCTTTTTTTTGGCACCTATTTGCATCCAAGAGTCTGAAATGTCATAGGGGAATGGTCAAAATTGGCATTTCTACACTGATTTCAATAGTGAGACACAAATATTTATTCAAATCTATAAAATCTTCCATAATGCATTGCATATGTGCAGTAACAAAGCCCAGTAGTGCCAAAATTTATTCAGGCTCAAACTGCCTTAATACAATTCACATTTACCACAGACTAGGACCTCGCCTGCTGAATTAATAATAATCTCAAACAGTCACTTCCACATCTGAAAATCGTGACAAAACATTAGAGGCTCTTACGCATGCAGATTAACTCCTTGATATAAATCATACACCAATCTCCAACAACGAAGACATGCCTGATAAAACTACGATGACTGTCATTTTCTAGTTCCAATACTATCCTCAGAGGCGGAGCTACGTCACAAGGCGGAGCTACGTCACAAGACGTTCCACGCTGCTAAGACTGTACCACGTATTTGTATGGGCCGGTGAAAATTTGAGAAAACAACTGGAACTCAACTTTGAAGTACCGGGTAATCCTGAACAATCAAATTTATATGCGTTACACACACTCACAGGGGTAATCTTGTTACACTATTTAGAGGAGCCTCAACAACCATCCCAAAGTACCATTTTCTAAGAGTTTTCAGCCTTTTTTCACTGCAATAGTTGCCATGCAGTGAAAAATGGCGGATGTCCACTCCCAAGATTACTTTCTCTATCAGTAGCACATGCATACATACATGTAAATGACAGAGGTAGCCATGGTCAAAATCATTTTACTGTTCAACTTGACAAGCACACATTTTTGGTTCATTAAATTGTGTTTTTCACTAATACAGCGGCTACACTGCATAAATTAATACTATCCCAATCTTTTTGTATTTCTTTCTGTTAATTTAAAACGTAATGTATACATTTATGCATGATAATAATAAAAAAAAAAAATTGTGAATTCCAATGCAACAACAAATTCACAGAACATTAAAATAAAAACCAGCAACAAACAGGAAATGCTGTAGAATATTTAAAATATTTGTTTTATTGCAGTATCATCCTACTTCAGTAACCCATAAAATGTAGTCTAGCAATATAACGAAATTCAATTTGAAAAAATTAATTCTCCTCTTTAAATAAAGGAGTGGGTCACAGGTACACAACGACATAGACTCAGAGATGCTGGGATATTATGTTAATTATGAAAAATATTATAAATTCAACCTCCCTTTTGTGGTACCTGAGTAAGTTTTTGGATTACGACCATCAATTTATGTACTTTGACCAGTATTCAATTCAAAATGGTCATCAGAGTGTGATTAAACACTGTCAGGGAAAATCAAAAATTCACAAGACCTTTTATTTGCTCTATGTTTATTTGATGGCACCTTTGACTCCACAAAACATCCACAGCTCGTTGTTTTTACATTTTACACATTTTTGTACTAGTTAGCAGCGGCTGCCTGTCTGTCTTAAATTTATGTTTGTGAATATGTGCAAGGCATGTTGAAATTCCAGTAAATCCTCGAAAGACAAGCGGCCTTTGCTGCAGCCTCTATCTGAGCAGCAGAAGCCATACACAAGTTAATACCGACATTAATTTTCAACACTAAAATATTCATGCCCAATTTAAAGAGTGTATCATAAAATATTACTCCATGACATAGACTTGCTTCCTATAGCATGCAATAGTTTCATAATTTCAATACAAATCAAGCTAAAATTTATGAAAATCAAGTCCAACATAATAAACACAAATTGTAAGCATGGAAACCAGAATTCTGCCAAGCTGGTTAAACACCAATCTAAGACAGAGATAGCAAAGTCCAAAGACCAAACAATGAACCATAAAACCATACAACGAAAAAAGTTACCATCTTTAGAGGAACAAGGAAGTGAACAGCTATAACAACGAGAGGAACATTGTAACTACCACTTGAATCTTGCACATATTAGTGACATAATAGTAATTAGAATACTGTAGAATACTTTATTTTCGCTTGGAATTTATTTTCGCTGAAGGGATGATTTCGTGAAAATAAAATCCAGCGAATATACTTTTTTTCCTATATTTCACATTAAACTCGCCAAAAAATCAGTGAAAATAAATTCCATACAAAACGCCCAAAAAGCCTTTTCAGCGAAAATAAAGTATTCCACAGTACATTTCAAATGGTAGTTTGAAAGGATGCCATGGGTTACATTAAAATGTAAGGTCAATTACAGGAAGCCATCCACACACAGATATTCAGAATGCAATAAATATAATTTATGTCTCGATGGTTCAAACAGAAGATATTCCTAACCATGAGATTCACACTTTTTTCACCATTCAGCAAATAAATCTGCATAATTTTTTCCATAATTTTCCAAAACCTTCAGACAATAGGAATTAAGTTCATTTGGCCTAAAATTAACCAGAAAATTACAGAAAAATACAAAAAATGCATGCAAAATGTAACATCAAAATTTTGGAGGGAACAAATATGTGGAGCTCAGTAGGTTAAAAGTACAATTAAAAAAAAATTTAAATATAAGGAAATATACTAACAAAATATCTTGAATACATATAATCGATATATAACTCTAATATAACTGTATTCTGGATCTATAACTCCAGACAAAATGTATCCCGAGGCCCTTCATCATCTAGAGAATGCCTTTCATTTGCAATTACGTCAACAGCTATATTCAACCGCAATTACATAGTTTGCCTCAAGACAGAAATGATGTGCACATACACAGTAGCCTTTCAGCCATATTTCTAAAATTATTTGGCCAATCATGCTATTAATTGGGTCCCTCGGCTAAAAAAACAAACATGTTTGATGTTGCGAAGACAACTGAAACACCTATCAAAAAAAAAAACCCATATTGAGATGATATCCACCATCCTTGGCATTTCATATTATTGGCAAGACATCAAACTATCGATAGTTTGGAATCTTTCAGTGATTTGTTTTCAATGTACAAACTGTATTACATTTTTTCAGTTTAAAATTAATATCTCAACTTAAATCTACATAAGACCTACTAAAAAATTATTTAATGTTTCTATTAACAACTCATCCACCTCAAAACAAAAATAACTGAGGTTTAATTACTAATTTTTGGCATTTAATATGAGCTAGTAGGTAAAATCCTCTAGAAATCATCCTCTATCATTGAATGCATATGATCCAGACCTATCTATGTTCTATCACAAACCAACAGTTTAGCTTCTCTACCTTAGCTCAGAGATTTACTGTAACAGTATTAATTATTCACAGGGTTTTATTATTATAAGTTAAATCAGCTAACTAAATAACAATAGAACAATTGTTTAAATAATAAAACTTAAAATAAAAATATGATCAAATATCAAAATTGTGAAATTAAATCCAGTGTAAATTAACAATTAAATTACAGTTAATTAATTACGTGCGCTAACAACCAAGTGATGTTGGAAAACAAAACTTACCAGTAACTTCTGAAGTCTGCGGCGGTTCCTCGTTGATGAATCCACAAACTCGGCAGATATTTCTCACCCATCGAAACATATCATCCTCTGTTTTAGTCACAAGGTAATAAGTCCTTTTACTTGTCACAATATTAAAAATGTGAGCGTTTAACAAATTTCTTCGGTTCTCGAATTCTAGTCCTTCGATGACTTGCTCACATTTACTGAGGTCGATTTCCCCTTTGGGTCTCGTGGCCCATTCATTTTTATAATACTCTAAATAGTAAGTGGATCCACGTTTCTTCAACACACACCATCTGTCCTTCCAAAATTTCTACAAAAAATAGATTCAAGTTTTTATGTTATATTCGGTGGCACTAACACACATTGGAAAAATTAGGGATAAATTAGGGATAGGGGATATACCGTATTCAACAAAAAAGTTGGTTAGGCTAAAAAAAAATATTGTTTCAAGTTCTATGCTGTTTTAACTTTTTTGCCATTTCTTTTTATCTTCACAATATTTTGGCAGAAACCAAGAAAAAAAAATCATGGGAAACCCCTTTTGAGCCAATGTATGCCAGACACAAAAATGACTTCTTTGGTTTGCCTTAGAATGACAAAATTGTGATGCCTACACATAGAATATGCAAACAAGTTAGTAATTGTGACATGTATACAATTTAACAACAGCAATAAATCTACAATTATCATTCAATAAAAAAGGACATGTCTTTTTATAACTGAACATTTCAGAACAGTAATTTAATAATCCATGACTACCATTATTCAATAATAGCTGTTCATCTTGCTCTTTTCAGTTTCTGAAAACTTTGCCTTTTTTACCGAAAATGACACAGAAATATTCACTAAAATTAGAAAAAGTTATCGTCATGAAGTCAATTGGGCAGACATTTATTAAAAACAACATTGACAACAATTTTCACCAAAATTAGAAAATTGAATGTACCGGTAACATTACAAAATGAACAAATCTGACGTTGGTCCACCGACAACACCAGCATATAAAATATCAAAGCAATCAGGCTAGCCATTTTCAATAAGAAGTCAACAACGGAGCTAAAAATGGTATTCAACTTTTCTTTAACTTTAATAAACAGGATCTATTTTTTTTTTCTGTTTCATAAACACTTGAAAAGACATTTCCTTGTTATACTAAAAATATATTTGGTGCTATATGACAACATTTGCCAGAAAAAAAACAAAAAAACACAACAAATTCCCTGTGTGTATTTATATCACTGATTTTCCCCAGCACCGGGAAATAGCTTAGAAAACATAGATTTCAACTTAAAATAATTTAACATGACTACCGGTAATATGACAGATCTGCAAAAAATCATTATTAGATAAACTAAAAGGTAAGTATGTAACTTTTATTATCAGCAGCTTTCCCACCAAAGAGCATCAGACAAATAACAGATCAGAAATGCCTGGGGATGTTTCGACTCACTCATAATGAAATATTATAATCGTCAACATATGGATATGACACTCTTATAAACCTAGGGCCTCCGGATAGAAAGATATGAATAATATTACATTAAGAAAATGGATGAAGCTACAAGAGTATGGCAGCTGGCAATTTTGAAATATAATTATTTTTTGCTGTCTAATGGGAATTCAACGGAATATAGTATTACTATCATATAATGTATCACAGGGTCTTCAAAGATAGACAAGACTTAGCTTCTTCACTAGTTGAAGATTCCTTACAGGAATTACAATGCAAGGACTGTCCAAGCTAAAACACTTTTGCGGACAAGAATTTCGTGAAACTGAATAATTCCTAGTGTTCAGCCATTTTGAAATTAACATTTTTAAACCCAAATAGAAGCCGAAGACATTGTTTTCCATTTTCACGCAGCAAAATTTGTAGTGCTTTTATAATTTCCACATTTTAAGTAACTTCTACACTGTCCATTCTTAATCATATTTTCAATTCTATGTATTTGGTACAATGTAGTTTTCACTAATGCATTAAATCTAAAAACAGTGGCACCCCCTTTTGAGAGTAAAATTGTTGTGTTAGTGATTATGATTCAAGTGTTTGACTTTAAAGGTTTATTACATTATTATGGTTGGGAAATTAAACAAGATGTTCAAAGCAAAGGAGAACATGCACAGACATTGATGAATTACAAAGTTAATATTGTAGAATTTGGTCCAATAGTTATACATTTACAACGTGTGCATAAGAGTTTGTGCCCTGTCTCTTTTGCTACATTCTTGATTTTTAAAAAGCCCATTTTATACTCTATTTATCGATGTTCGTTTTCTTGCAGATACAAAGTAATAGTTCTCTTTTGTAATTAGTGATAAGACAATTTCCGGGAAACTATTGTGAAGACTGGTTATAAATTTGTTTACAACATGAAGCCTTTGAAGTGAACAAGCAACTATTTTAACACATGTACTGGTATAACTATTAAAACATAAAAACTTTTTGACTTTTGGAGATGCACATCTAATAGAATATGGTTTTCATATTTTTCTTTTATGAATGCTATTTGATATTTTATCATGCTAAGCGTTACCATTGGTTACCAGGTAATCTACATTATCAAATGATTTGGCACCCTGGACAAATTGAATCTCGTTAACAATTACATGTGTGTGTCAACATACCTAGGAATTAATTAAATGTAGCTCTTGCAAATGTGTTAATGTGCATTTCACACTGTTTATATTATCAGCAATGATGGCAAAAAAGGGGAATAGAGATTAAGTGGTGACATTTACAGGGGCTATAACATACTGTTTGTAAACAGCATTACATTCAATGTTTTAGTACTACTGATGCAGCCAATGATGATGCAAGGTCTACCTATCATTAATAAAAGCTGTAAACATACAGAGATTGCAGTATAATTTTAAGAAGCGAGTCCACAATTATTATTTTAAGAATCAAAAAATCATTCTGTACATCTTTAAAACAAATCATGAGATGCGGTAAATGATAACGCATAATAAATACATACTAGCTTTTTGATGTCAAGAAGTCATCAATAGGTACACAATGAATCACTACAGCCACCAACAATATCAGCACCACAAGGGTTTGAATCTGCAGTACTCATTTGCATTAAAAGAATCACGGATAAAAATGAAGACACGTTTTTTTTTTTTTAACCAGAATATGTGGTCTCCTTTAATAGTTATGGAAATCTGATTATAGATGTTATGCACTTAATGATGATTTAATGCTGAACTGGATGCGGTTAGACAAAACTAGCTTCACTGTCAATGGTGAATCATTAGCATAACAATATGTGTACTGGCATACAAATAGTAATAACCATTCACACCACAGGGCTTCACAAGTGCAATCAAGGATGTATCTCATGTAAATTATTATTAACTTGTATTACAGAACTTGTAAACATGCTGAAGTGTTGAATAAATGCACATCATCCACATTATAAATTACCAATAATGACACCACAATAAATTACTGTGCACAAGACAACATATTAGTTTACATTAGTGCACATATTACGCTTGTGATGTTAATTTTTGTTGGCAACATCAAAGAAGTGAAGGGGGCAACAGAACTAACCTGACCCCAGGATGTACATGAGGCTATAGGCACTCCCTGCAGTGAAAAATGCAGCATAAATGAAGCCAATGTCAAGAATCAATCGTGGGAAGATCAGCACGACCGTGTTTATTTTTAGCAGCAAAGTCCAAATGAGTTACATGGAAAAGAAAAAAAGAAACGCCGTCATGGACGATGTAAATTGTTCGCTACAGCAACACAAACATGCGCAACATGGATCACAGACATTTACACTACAAAAAATAAGAAGGAAACATGTAGACCTGGGGTCAGCTGTCAAATTGCGAATGCGTCAAGGGATGAAATGAATACCACAACGTGAACCGTAAACACGGGCGTAAAAGGTCAAATATGACAAGAACTGCGGAGCGAATTATGTTCAAAGGATATTGTATTACGTCACATGTGTCGTGATCGAAGGAGTCTTGGACGTTATTTTCTTCGAGGGGTGGTTCGAAAAAGCAATATACTTGTAATAAAACAACGTAACAATAACGGGATCGAGCAAAAAAAATGGCGGGTGGGTGTATGAACACATGAAAAAAAGACGAAACAAGCTGATGAAAAACAGATCCATAGACACTGAGACAGTCGAGTTCGTCATTGAAGCCCCAGACTAGTTATTGATGAAAAACAATTACACTCACAGTAATTACACGGAGCTTGAACTCACGAACATGAACGTTATGGAATGTTATGACAAGTATTTACATTATAACTACATTGCAGTTTACATTGTCGCTATTTAACGTACAGCACTTCAAGAAACACAACACTCACGAATATTTACGAATAAAGTATTGCAAACTTTATACATACCCAGATCGACATTTTAGTGGCGGGTGGCGATTTTTTTAGCCACCCTGTACATACGACGTCCGCCATCACTACTTGGACTATCGGGTTGTATTATCTTCAGGAAACATGGATAGTCGTGATGAGTCTAAAGCTTGTTTTTGCAGACGGAAATCAACTATGGTCTCAAACTTGCAAGTAAGAGTTGCGTGGGTTATTATTTTAATGGCCGACGCTATCTCGTCGATCACAGCAGCGTTATTCGACATAATGATGGTGCTATTACTTGTTACCTCTTGGCCTTCATTTATAATAATTCGACTTTTGAAATAATTATATCTCATTAATTATATATGCATATACAATTTTTAAAAAGTTGTATTTAATTGTTAACGAAAATATTTACTAAAAATGTAAAGTCGCTCTCCAAGGTGAGACAGTAGTTGATTGGGCGGACGCTGGTGGGCGTTCCCGGTAGTCGTTCAATTTGTTTACTTCTACCTGGCTTCGAAAACGTAAATTATATTATACTGTTTTTATAGCTATGTATCAGGCAAACGAGAGTAAACTATTTGTTGTATAGACTGTCATTATATATTCAGTGAAAACATATCAACAACGGTAAAAATTCAACTTCCGGAAATAAGTTTATTAATATTCGACCAATGAGAAACGTGGTTATAAAGTAAGTTTGGTTAACAAGCGACAGGAAGTAAGCTTATTGCCGAGTGTATGTTGTTGTTTGCTATAGCCTAAGCAAAGGTTATTCTCCTGCAAATCTTGATTGTTTCGACCGACAATGGCGTAGTATGGGAATACTATTTCCCCGGCCCTGGGTATGTGAATCGTGTACGTTACAAAACGAGTCTGGGGTAAACGAATGCATTGTCTGTGGTGCGCCCAGACCGGGGCCGAGAGCTGAAAATTGCACGCCAGAACCGGATGCAAATGACCGTGATGAGGTGTTGTTAATTTGGGACTGTGACGTATGCCTGACAAAGAACAATGGCAGTGAAGGGATATGTTTTGCATGTGGGCGACGTCGTGACCATGTTGATTCGGGAACACTGAATGAGTAAGTATCACCTTTGTGATCTGGGACATGTGTGGGTGTTCCGTTTTCGTGGCATCAATGTTGACAACTTGTTGGGACCTGTCTTCCTAATTACCGAAAACGAAACGCCAAATGAGGGCACGATTACGTCCACGATGACACGAAACTGAAACGAATTCCGCCTCTGATTCGCTAGTGTAAACACTTCTAAAAAGTTGATTTCGTGTTTATACTAGTTAGATACAGGGCGGCGGTGGTCACTCAGCACCGGTACGAATCTCATGTAAATTTGTTTTACCATGTTGTGCACTCGCATGGGACCCTTATCGATTATGACGTCACGAACTTTGCTCTTTAAATATTAAAAATTAGGATCGAATTGCCGAAATATTTCCTGAACAGCCCGAGGTTTCAAGTAGTCGAATAACTTTACATAATTTTTTCTATTCCATGCTTCCCCTGACATCTCACTGCTGTATACAGAATAAGACTCCAATACAAAGACACATCCACAGCTCCTTACACTATGGTAGATAGGATATCATGCATACAATACTTTGTTTACAAATAAATTGACTACATGATAAGTGGGAAAGTTTCGGATTACATTTTGATGTATTATTTCCCAAATCTGTATTGATTGCCCATAAAGCATCACTGAAGAGAAAATTAATTCCACCTGAAAAAAATCTATTTACAATAGTTGGTTCTCCACCACTTTCCACAATGGTGTCTATGGTAATCTAATACTAAATGCTTTGGACAACATTGTTTACATTATTAGTCTACCTTTTATTCTCCATTGTAAATTTAATTGTGTTTAACTTTGCTATGATTAGGCTATACTGGAGTTACCTCTGCCTTTAAACAGTATACCCCGGTACCGGTACTACTTGACCCCCAAATTGTTTCTTTTTCTGTTGATATCTGTCTTGTGAATGCCCACAACATTCATTCAACTTTATTCGTAAAGGCTAGGAAGAGATCAAATCCGGGGGTGTGAATACATGTAGCCAAATGTATTTCCTGGAAAATGTGAAAATGTGTGAGTGTACATGGAAAGGGAGGGAGCAGCATGTATGCAAAGGATACTGACTAACAATATCCTGCCTGGGAAGTGTGAATCAGATTTCAGAGATTTTAACTTATTGCATATACTGTAGTTAAGATTGGCATGATGTCTTTCTCTCTCACTTTGGACAGAAATGGTACTGTAAAGAACCAGAATAAAAAAGCAGACATCAACGTACCAGATGCTACGAAGTGCGACGTAAAACCAAACATGGCATCAAATGAATCTAACTGGAATTGTGTGCATTGTACATTTGCCAATCCACTAGCCTCTACTGTCTGTCACATGTGTGAAACACAGAGGAACGTGAACCAAGTCACTCAGAATGGTTCATCCCCAACACCTGAACCAATGGAAGTTGATTTGGTTGCAGACTCAGAGGAAGGTAAGACAGACTCCTCTAAGCATAACATTATCCCATCTGTCTTAGACAATACTAAACATAATTTTACAGACGATACTACGGGTACTTGGAAATGCAAGCGATGCACATTGGAGAATGCTAATAATGAAAAATCGTGCAGTGTGTGTGAAGCTCCCAGAAAACTGTCATCATTACCTCAGCTTTCAATAGACTCAATTCGGTTGTCAAATGAACCTACGAAAAACATTGATCGTTTTGGAAATGCACAGAAAATATCACCTATTGTTAAATCACCTAAGCGACCAAAAGAAATTATAGTTAAACCAACTGATGAAGTACTCCCGACCAGAAGATTGAAGGCTATAAAGCCTAAGCAGGAATTGAAAAATGCGACTGAGCCTGTGGTTATACCATCTGACATTGAACCAGTGGTTGAAACTGCTAGCACATTAGTCAATCTCACAAAAGATGATGTAGAGACTTCTATTCTGAAGCCTTCATCTAGCCTTCAAACAAAGCAAAGTGCAACTAATAACTCTCAGGCGGCCTTCTGGACATGTGCTAGTTGTTCTCACAAAAACAAGGGAAAATACAGCGGCAAAGCATGCAAAGTGTGTAAAGCTCCTAGAATAGCCAAGTTGAAAATTCCATCAACATGTCAAACTCCCTCTGTAATAGATGTGGACATTGAAAACTCGAATAATGTTTTAAGTGAACATAAAGGCACGTCAGAAATGGATTTTGATGTAGGTTCGTGTAAAAATGAACGCATGCTGGATAATGCACTGAATAATATGTCAGATAGTAAGCAATGCACTGATCACAATTTACTGGAGGAGAGTGACGAGGATTCAGCGACTATTGATCTCACACGAGAATCTGTTAAATTTATACCCAAATCTCCAGGTGGAAAGATTGCACGAGTGAATGCTGTGAGAATAAAAACCTGGAAATGCAAAGCTTGCACAGTCATGAATGTTGATGATGCCAAAGAATGCGCTGCTTGTGGAATTGTGAATGCCACATCAAATGCTACAACACCGCTAACGCCACTTTCCAATGAGTGGCCTTGTCCTGTTTGTACCTATCACAACACCAATCTTGTCAACGTATGCTGTATGTGTCAGGCCCCGCATCCTGATTTTCTCCCCACTGTCAATCTTTCACCAACAACTCCAACTGCCTCCACATCGATAGCAACAACAGCAGCTCCTATTGGTAAGAAGTGGGACTGTCCGCGATGTACTCTGGAAAACTCTACTAAAAGTTCAAAGTGTGTTTTGTGTGACTATGACCCTGCTGATACAAAAGATGTGGAATCTGATGGTTTATCTACAAATATACGTCGACAGAAAAGCATTGTTGCTGAATCCAAGAGAAAGAATGATGAGGAAAGTGCCTGGGAGAGATTTTCCAAAATCATTGGTTTCTGCTCACAGGTAACTCACAGCTCATGTACACTATTATTTTGCCACTTGTGTTATTTGTCAAAGTAAATGGTGGTGGTCGCCGCGCCGTGAAGTGTGAGATTTATGTTGATAAATATTGATTTTCCCACAATCCAATGCGCTTTTTCTAATGAAATCACAAGTATGAGTTTTGACCCTGGCAGGACTTACACCAATTACCGTTTACGACTCTTTTGATACCTTCCAATCATCTTAAAAAATACCTAATTGAAGCTTGGTAACAGTTTAGTTTGTACTCATCAGTCTACACAACAGTCAGTCAAAGTCGCCATGTGAGACTCGTATCTTGCGCATGATGACCATTGCCCTTTAACGTTTGTTACCCGCATTATTATGCGATATAGCGAGTGGCAGAAATAGAATCTCGTCGTTGAGCGCAAACAGCACAAAATGATTTTTCGTCAACATTTTAGGCGGCTATCTCACATTGCATTATTACTACAAGGAGGAAATAGATGTATAATACTAATAAGATTATGCAATTAAATGTGACTAAAAGTGGATCTCATCCTGTCAGTGAATTAGTGTTGGCCAAAATTTATACATGGGACATTGCATATGAAATAACTGAATTTTAACATAATTAGTTTTTCTGTGTATTTTATTATACAACCGTAAAACATAATACATTCTGGCAATCAACAATTTTGTCTTTGGCTACCTAATTTACCAGTTGGCCACCAGCAGTTTGAATTTGGTTGCCAATGGCAACTAAGGAAAATTAATTGAACTTTGTGAGGGCTAGTGTGTCTATATTTATAATGTGAATAGATAAGGGTCATCTATGTGAAGATGTTAAATAAAACATGTGTTAAACGTAAAATATCTGAACTCTCATGTATATATGGTGTTATTGTTTTCATATAGGAAAAAATTCCATTTGTGGATGATTCGTTTCGACCCACACCCAAGTCTCTCTACTATAATCCTGAAGAACGTGGTGAAACTAGAGTATGTCAGTGGTTGAGACCTACAGAAATATCTTGTTCAACTAGAAGTGAAATGAAAACACCGTGGGCTGTCTTCCGCACTCCCTTTCCATCAGATATCTCGCAGGGAATCCTGGGTAATTGCTGGTGAGTTAGCATTTTTGCTGTTCATTTTAAAAAAACAGGCCGTGTGTTCATGTTGCCAACTTAGGTGGTGGTAATAGTGACCCACAACAACAAAAGGACTCTCCAGAGAAGTCAATTAAATGAACTTAATTACTTCACTACCAGACTTTCTCGTCCAAAAATTTTCAGCACTTTTTTTTTTTTATTTTTGCAATATTTCTGGAAATGAACCCTAATTTTGGAGCCAACAGACACAATTTGAGTCAATTTTCATTTTTTTCTCAAATAATTTTGGTATTTTGTCTCAATTACCATTCTGAGCTGAATATTTTGGGAAATTCGTGTACAAACAAGAAATAGATGCCTTAGATAAAGATGTATCACATTTGTTCATGTACAGAAATTGTCTGGACGTTTTTGCTATTTTGGAATATTTCATCTAATTTATTTGATGTTTATTCTGCTTTCTGATATTTAATTGCATAACAGCACTCATTATGAAAACAGTTGTTCTATAGAATTTATTCTTGTCTGCATATACTACACTGCATCAGGGCTGTGTTTGGACTTGTGAGCAAGGTAGCTGACTACCAAATTATTCTTAACAGAACTGTTCCAAAGTCCAGTAGATGGAATCAGCTTAACTGGTGTTATCATCCCTTCTAGGTGATTCTCGTTGATAACGATCTAATTTCAAAAGCAATTAAGGTTTTTCAGCATTTTACAATGTTTTTTACATTTACAATAAATATTTATTAATAATAAATTAATATCATTTGTATCCAGGATTTTTAAAATAAATAAGATGCAATTTTGATATCTATATATGTAGAGTGATATGCAATGATACTATTTTTTTTTAGTTTCATGTGTGCGACAGTTGACCTTGATGGTGTTTGCTCTACTGTGAAATACTTTATTTTAGCTGGAATTAATTTTCACTGAAAAGAAATTTGGGGTGTTTTGTATGGAATTTACTTTCACTGAAGTTTGAGTGTAAAATATAGAAAAAAAAGATGTATTCGCTTGATTTTATTTTCACTGAATCATTCCTTCAGCAAAAATGGCGAAAATTACTTCAAGTGAAAATAAAGTATTTTACAGTGTTAGTAGTGCAGATATTTACTTAAATGACAGTGGTATATCTGCAACCAATATAACTCATATTTGAATATTCCAGTCCAAAATTAATGGTTTACATTCACTTCTATTAGAAATGCTCTGCGAATAGGAACAATTACAATGTACCATGTTCTCAAATAGCCCCCAAGATTTTGTTGAGAGGTAGAGTCACAAGTTTTGTTTTTGTCCCCTAGATAGTCTTCCATTCTCAACTGTCATCATATCAGTTACATTTGAAATTCTGCAAAAAAATACTAGGTGTAAGTAAATTCTCCTCTAATGCAGCATGCAGAGCTGAACTTGGTAAATTTCCATTACTTGTAGATATTCAGGAAAATCTTATTAAATACTGGTATCGTATTAGTGCTTTACCAGACAGTAATATTACAAAACAAGCTTTTGAAGAACAAAAACAACAAAATTGAAATTGGTTTACATCAGTAAAAAACATGATCTCTGAAAATATTACAAACTTGTCCTCGTCTGTCATACCTCAAAAATTACCACACAGTAAAATAAAAAACATCCGACAAAGGTATGTAGAGTTCTGGAAGTTGAGTGATAATAGAAAACTAAGAACGTATATAAAGTTTAAAGACTCGTACACTTTTGAACCATAATTGCTCTTATGTAATCTGAAACATAAAATCATAATGACTCGTTTCAGAATAAGCAGTCGTGTATTAGAAATTGAGAAGGGTAGACATACCCAACCCAAAATACCTTTAGAAGACAGAATCTGTAAGCAATGTTCCCACGATCAAAATTGAAAATGATGAACATTTCTTCATGGAATGTACCAAACAGAAAGACAAAAGCTTTTTAATAATATCAATATTCTAGAAGAACTGAAAAGTGATAACCAGATATTTAAATATATTATGAGTTCAAGAGAAGACGTACTAATAAGACAAGTTGGTGAATACTTATACAAAATATTTGAAATCAGAAATAACAATAACTGACATTTTACTTTTACTTTAGTTTTATATGTATTGTACTTTATTACTAACATTTTATTGCTGTCAACCAATGGAAATTATTTCTAAGGATGCAATAAATTCATTATTATATGTTATTATTATATCCACTGTTCCAATTACCATGGTTATCTTAAAGCGCGGTAGTCGTTCGACATTTGTGTTGATAAACATTGATTTTCCCACAATCCAATGCACTCTTCAAATGGAAATCACAAGTATGAGGTTTGACCTGGGCACGACTTGCACTGATTACCGCCGGTGACTCCTTCGATATCTTCCAATCACATGAAAATTATCTAATTAAAGCTTGGAAACGTGTCAGTTCATACTCGTTGATCTGCGCAACAGTCAAAGTCGCCATCTTTGTTTATATGAGTCCCATATATCTCGCGCATGTGTAGCGTGTCGACTACCGCGCTTTAACCTTTTCACCACCATTTTTCTCTTCATCACAAATTCACCAAATAGTTCCGTTCATAGTCTGCAACTTTCCTTCATTGTCACTGAAAATTGAATAAATTTTGTCTCTGTTGGCTCTACAACTGGGGTTCATTTCCTTGAATATTGAAAAAATATAAGGAAAAAAAGTGCAGAAAAATGTCTGGTGGTGAAAAGGCTAATCACTGGAACGGGAAAGTGGATGCGAGGACGATGGAGAATGGAACACTTTTTAGGGGCAAAAGCAAGTGTTGTGGCTCAAGACTCTTGCCATCAATGATGCTTGTAAAGTTTTAATTCACTTTTATCCTGCAGAGGGCCATTGCTGGATAATTTGCAGTTTTCGATAGCGATGCAATATGGATGATTCGCCATCAGTGTGAAAGTAATGCTTTGACTGTAAATAGTCGGCATGATAAAAGTGAATTGCACATAGAAATGAGTAATCTTCCAGTTATGCACAACAGCCTGAGCTAAACACAAACCATAACACACATACTGTTTCCATGATGCATGTGGTTTTGTGATCATCCGTCAATTTTTGCCAAATCACATACCGGTATCATAGATTGTGTGACAGCGTATAACAATCTGTATCCTTTACGACTAGGTTTCTAAGTGCATTGTCAGTGTTAGCTGAAAGACCAGACTTGATCGAGAAAGTGTTGATAACCAAAGAATATACACCAGAAGGTGCTTACCAGTTAAGACTGTGTAAAGATGGTATCTGGCAAACTGTTCTTATAGATGATCTGTTTCCTTGTGATCAAAATGGATTTCTTGTCTATTCTCAGGTATGTCTCAGATATACTAATATTTATGTACAGTTCACATCTTGTGATCTAATAATGGTGACAGTTATTCATAGTGCTATAGCTCTCAGTTTCATGTTAGTTTGCTGTAGTTGTGTTTTTTGATCATCAAAAAGGTTTTACTTGTATCATAGGGTAATCGTGATATGATATACCAGTAGGTATAGTAATTACATATACCAATTACCATACCCGCCCGACAAAATAACAAAATATAATTATTTTTTGATTGGGTCGGCCGTATTAGCCTTCCAATAGTAAGTCATGTTCCAAAACTAATGTGTTACATACATGTTGCTTGAAGGATAATTGACACTGTTTGATTATCTCAAGAAAAGTGGTTAAATGTGGTTTTGTGATGGTTGCCATCTTAAAATAGGATCATAATATGTTAACTGTTTCATAATAATGTTCCACTGGTTTTTGTAACATAATCTTCCAGATTCAGAGCATGGCATTTCATCATTAAACTTTATTGTGTTTTCTGATTTGCATTGGCTCTACGGTACTTGCTAAAATACAGAATGTGGTCTAAGTTAATTTTTTCTGTTTACTAATAATGATTTACCAGTGTGGATTGGCGTTTTTGCATTAATTGATTCACAGGGAGAATGTTGTATACCTATATGTGTGTGTACAGTTTGATGTCTGTCTAACATACTAATTCTAACCCTCTGATACAATGTATAGGCTAAACGAAGACAGCTTTGGGTTCCGTTGATTGAGAAAGCCATGGCTAAAATGCATGGATGTTATGAAGCATTAGTGTCTGGTAGATGTATTGAAGGATTAGCTACATTGACTGGATCGCCGTGTGAGAGTCTACCATTGCATTGTAAGTCTCATACTTGGCCTCTACTAACCAACTCTTTCTATTATCAGGTTATTACGAAGATACTGAAAAGTATGCACGAAGACTGTACAGCGGGAGTATCAACCAACATGCAGCGGAAGTCGATGCGGCCGTGTACTGTCTGAGTGCATACTTTGCGGTATCCTCATAGTAACCTTATAATTGTACGTCTTTTTCTCCCGAGGATAGATCATGTAAATGCCGAAATCCAAAACGTTTAGAACAGATTTAGCGAACTTCTTTGTATGGTGTCCGGTCAATCCCTGCGGGCTGCCACATTTATTTTTATTATTAGAGAACACTTATGAGTGTAATTGCTTCATATTTGGAATTCGCATTTCTTAATATGGTAGGATGAAAATACCTAGTGCAATACCACAAAATAATGGCACACTGTCAGTTAAATGAATAAAAAGAAATAATAAAACCTAGTTCTATACAGTAACATTATGTAAATAGTTGATTGGTTCAGACTGATTTCCTGGTTTTTGCATCAATTTCAAAGTAAACAATTGCTACTCTATTTGTACATTTTGTTTCCCTTTAGCTTCCAGTTTGAACGCCAATGATCCGGTTGTTGATAAAGATCTGATATGGGCTAAATTATTGAGTTCCAAAGAAGCTGGGTAAGTGAAACATATTCTGTCAGTTCAGTTATACTTTCAGTAGGCCATAGATTCATGTAAAGATATGAAAGCAGTTGGTGAAACAAAGGAAAACAACGAAAATTTCTTCAAGCATTTTTAAAGGCTTCATAACAAGTCAAATTGTAAATATGCAGAACATTTAAAACCGCTACATATTCTTCAACGAAAAATTCCATCAAGACTCATAAGTGCATTAATTATTCACTTGGTTTTAATTTTGTTATTTTCGCTGATAAGTAACATCTCCTAAATTATATCTTTGTGAACATGTAAAATAAAAATAAAACTCAGTGTTTCCTTGAAAAAATTGTGAGATTAAAACACAGTGAATATGCTCAAAACATCAAAATAGTGAAATATAAATGTCAGTGAAAATAAATGGTTTACAGCAATTCAAAAACTAGTTTGGATAGCTCAATTTTTCTTTTGGTTTCTAATTTAGCTGTTCACATTGAGAAATTCCTGTGTAAAAAGTGCAAGCCAATCATGGCCAAGATATATTGAGTCAAATTTTCATTAACAACTATGTGCTACACTAAAAAAGTTGGATTTGTTTCGATTAGTTTGTAGCAAGAAATGGGTGCTGTAATTCACAATATAAATCTGGCTTCTGATTACAATTCAAGAGTTCTAATGTCCATATATGGCAATGAAGTGCAATTATATTGATTTCTGTATCACTTCATATTATTTCAGTTTTCTGATGGGTGCGTCATGTGGAGGAGGTAATATGAAAGTAAACAATAAAGATTATCATGATATTGGTTTACGGCCGCGACATGCGTACTCTGTGCTGGATGTGCAGGATATACTAGTATGTGGTCACAGGTAAGAAATTGCTTTAATCACCATTGCTTGTGATGTTTTCTTCGTGCTCTGTTGAATAAGTAGGTCACTGAAAATATGGCTGACGTAAACATGTAGAACTCTACATTTTCCTTATGTTTGTTTGGTCATTATTTCTTACAAAGTCCCTGCAGCAATGTTATTAGAAGTCATAACCAAACTACTATGCATGTATATGCTCTTACATTTAACCATGCACTGTAAGCATGTGAGGATCAGTGAAAGTTGTACGTATAATGAAATTGTTTTTAGAGATTAGCTTATAATTGGTGAATTTCCGTTCACTGCAAAGATTTTGCGTTTTGTGTGAAAAGCCGGAACCGCACATCTGTCACAAAAATTTGAACGATATGGTTTTGAATTTGAATATTGAAATTGCAATCATTGAGAGGGGATCCTTACATTGAGATACCCTTATTTCATCAAAATTGATCCTCGTCAAATGTGTATAGCACATTTTGAGCGATATGGTTTTGAATATTGAAATTGCGATCATTGAGAGGGGATCATTACATTGAGATACCCTTATTTCATCAAAATTGATCCTCGTCAAATGTGTATAGCACATTTTGAGCGATATGGTTTTGAATTTGAATATTGAAATTGCGATCATTGAGAGGGGATCATTAGTCCCCGTTCGGACGGAGTCCGAAAACGGGGACTTATGTTTTGCCCTGTGTGCGTCCGTCCGTCCGTCCGTCCGTCCGTCCGTCCGTCCGTGATCACCTGTATCTCGAACATGCATGGACCGATTATGTTCAAACTTCACTCATATATCACACATTATATGGGACATATGCACATGCATTTTTTTCGTGATTCGATTAACGATAGCCGAATAGCGGCCATTTTAAGGCCGAAAATGCATCAAAATCGCACATTTTCACCATTCCGGACCCGGATCTCAGTTATGCATGGACGGATTTCGTTCAAATTTGGTACATACATTAAACATAATAGGACCTTGATGCACGTCATTTTTTTTTTTCGGATCAAGTTCGAAATGGCCGACTGGCGGCCATTTTGTTTTAAAGAATTCAGTTCTGGATCCGTATCCGAGACATGTCTGGATTGATCAAGTTCAAACTTCACACACACAAGGTACATCATGTCACAAATATGTATGTGCATTTGTTTCATGATCCCATTAACGATAGCCAAATGGCGGCCACTTTAAGGCCGAAAATGCATTGAAATCGCACATTTTCACCATTCCGGACCCAGATCTCAGTTATGCATGGACGGATTTCGTTCAAATTTGGTACATACATTAAACATAATAGGACCTTGATGCACGTCATTTTTTTTTCCAGATCAAGTTCGAAATGGCCGACTGGCGGCCATTTTGTTTTAAAGAATTCAGTTCTGGATCCGTATCCGAGACATGTCTGGATTGATCAAGTTCAAACTTCACACACACAAGGTACATCATGTCACAAATATGTATGTGCATTTGTTTCATGATCCCATTAACGATAGCCAAATGGCAGCCGCTTTAAGGCCGAAAATGCATTGAAATCGCACATTTTCACCATTCCGAACCCGGATCTCAGTTATGCATGGACGGATTTCATTCAAATTTGGTACTTACATTAAACATAATAGGACCTTGATGCACATCATTTTTTTTTCCCGGATCAAGTTCAAAATGGCCGACTGGCGGCCATTTTCTTAAAGAATTCAGTTCTGGATCCGTATCCAAGACATGTCTGGATTGATCAAGTTCAAACTTCACACACACATGGTGCATCATGTCACAAATAGATATGTGCATTTGTTTCATGATCCGCTTAACAATAGCTGAATGATGGCCATTTTAAGACCGAAAATGCATTAAAATCACGTATTTTCACAATTCCGGAACCAGATCTCAGTCATGCATGGATGGATTTTGTTCAGATTTAGTACAATGTGTTGTACATATGCAGGTGCATTTCGGTCATGATCTGCTTTGAATGTATATGTCACTCAAATATGAACGGAACGGGGACGTGTCATTGACAATGACTTGTTACATTGAGATACCCTTATTTCATCAAAATTGATCCTCGTCAAATGTGTATAGCACATTTTGAGCGATATGGTTTTGAATATTGAAATTGCGATCATTGAGAGGGGATCATTACATTGAGATACCCTTATTTCATCAAAATTGATCCTCGTCAAATGTGTATAGCACATTTTGAGCGATATGGTTTTGAATTTGAATATCGAAATTGCGATCATTGAGAGATGATCATTACATTGAGATACCCTTATTTCATCAAAATTGATCCTCGTCAAATGTGTATAGCACATTTTGAGCGATATGGTTTTGAATATTGAAATTGCGATCATTGAGAGGAGATCATTACATTGAGATACCCTTATTTCATCAAAATTGATCCTCGTCAAATGTGTATAGCACATTTTGAGCGATATGGTTTTGAATATTGAAATTGCGATCATTGAGAGGAGATCATTACATTGAGATACCCTTATTTCATCAAAATTGATCCTCGTCAAATGTGTATAGCACATTTTGAGCGATATGGTTTTGAATTTGAATATTGACATTGCGATCATTGAGAGGGGATCATTACATTGAGATACCCTTATTTCATCAAAATTGATCCTCGTCAAATATGTATAGCACATTATGAATACCCCAAAAATATTTTCATGTTAACCTTTTCACCACCAGTTTGCATCACAAATTTAAATTTAATTTATCATGAGATTGGAACAAAAACATCTAAATCTTTTGAGTGAAAATTGGAAATTGACAATTTTGTTCGTTATTAAGGAATATAAGAAAAAAGTACAGAATAATTTTGGCAAGAGTGGTGATGAAAAGGTTAATGCAGGATCTTGCAGTGAACCTATCTAAAGGACACATATAATATTCTAAATGTAACGATTATTTCATTCTCACCATGTGTTACTGGTTTTGTTAAGTATTTTTTCATTGGAATTTCCACTCTAGTGCAGTGCTGTGTCAATTATCACTGGGAATTTGTTAGTATTAAAACTTGTCTATATTTGGTACATTTTTATTTAGACGTTATCTTTACTGGGATCAAACAGCTATATCAATATTTAGCCAGTATTTAATTTCTTCTCCAAGTTTTGTCTTTATCACATTTGATATGCACTGGTTCTCCACAAACGCCTGATTTGAACAGACAGACATTGTGACTGGCATGATATGATGTTTCTCTGTGGTGTTGATAAGGGGACAGGGATGGGTGTGGGGGTTATAACAGTCGCACCTCACACCTTAACCTGTCAACTATATCAGCATTTACATATACCACCAGTGCCACAGTCTGTTGAACTAATTGAAAAAAAACAAACAAACATTTTAGAGCATCTCAATCAGTGTGCAAGGCATGATCAAATTTCATGTAAACAGACAATGTATTTTGCATATGCATGTTTGTCGCATGGGACACCTGTCAAACACAGCTACAGTAGCATAATAAGATCCTCTGAAATTCCAAGTAATTAAATTCATCCAGTTCAATCAAAGAATCAACTATCAATGCATTTCAGATGCATATCCACCAGCTTGGCTAGTGAAAAGTCTAGGACCATTAATTATTCTTGTGTTTTTAATTTCGTGAGCAAGCAAACATCGGGAAATATTTGAAAGCTGCACATATAAGGTCAGAAAGCTGGGATTCATTCATGTGATGCATCGTTTTTTTTTGTTTCATTCTGGTTAATTTGATGTAGAACAGCAAAATAATACCAACAAAATTATACCGCATACAAAATCATAAAATTTATTCTACATAGATTTGCTACAAGCTACTAGTACTTATTAGTACTTATTATCATATATTATTGGATCATATCAACCTTTTCGTTGACTCTGTGTCTAATGATGTCTAAATAGTTATTATCAACACGTTTATTTTGTGTTCTTTAAAGGGCTATGGTTTGGCAGTCATATCGTTTCAGATTATGTGTAAATGAATTCATGTTTGCTACACATGCATATGAACACATAAGATCACATAAGATGCCACCTTCTTTTAACAACAGTTTGCTTTAAGTGAATTGAAATTTAGTATACTGTTGGTGATTCGAATTCCCATATTATGCAATAACTTTCTTTCTATACACTAATACAGATTGATCAGATTAAGGAATCCTTGGGGCACTTATTCATGGAAAGGAGATTGGTCTGATGAGTCTCCATTGTGGACGCCGGATTTACGAGATGCCTTGATGGTACACGGAGCTGCAGAAGGAGTATTTTGGATGTCGCTGGACGACATGATGAAGTAAGGAACCTTCACAATTCAACCAATCAAATCACTATAGCAACCTGTTATTAATCCCAATAATAGAATTATATAATCTTAATTAGGTTCCAATTTGAAATTCAAGTTTACTCCGATACTTTATTTCAGTTACTTTGATTGCATAGACATCTGTAAAGCCAGAACTGATTGGTCAGAAGCCAGGTTGTCTGGTGTGTTTCCAGACTATGCTGGTGGTCCATTACAGGTTACTATGTTACAAGTAAATGAACCCACAGAGGTTGATTTAGGACTTTTTCAGGAAACTGAGAGGTGAGAATAACTGTGCATGAACATAATCCTGACACTTTTTGTTTCTATGATTGCAATACTGTAGAATACTTTATTTTCGCTTGGAATTAATTTTCGCTATTTTCGCTGAAGTAATGATTCAGTGAAAATAAAATCCAGCGAATATACCTTTTTTCCTATATTTTACATTCAACTTGTCAAAAATCAGTGAAAATAAATTCCATACAAAACACTCAAAAAGTCTTTTCAGCGAAAATTAATTCCAGCTAAAATAAAGTATATCACAGTATTTTCGCTTGGAATTAACTTTTGCCGTTTTCGCTGAAGGAATGATTCAGTGAAAATAAAAACCAGTGAGTATACCTTTTTTTCTATATTTTACATTCAACTTGTCAAAAATCAGTGAAAATAATTTCTATACAAAAAATATGATCATGATACATGATCAAAATATGTATGGAACATGTAAGCTAAAAAAAAGATGATATATGTATAAGTAGATTTCTGTTTTGCCAGAAGGTAGGTCCAATGTAGGACCCATTGTAGAACATGTGCCTGCCTGTACATAAATTCTCATTGGTCCTAATTGTGTTATTTATGGTAAAATATTTGACTTGTGCCATCAGAGGTTCCGCAAAGAATGCCCGTAGTCCGCTGGATCTAATGATAACAGTGTTAAAGACCTCACAGATGTCCACCAGCGGCATGTATAAAGTAGCTGCATATTGCCGAAGACAAGTCAAGGGATTTGTTGGTTGTGATGCAATGCTGGAACCAGGCTTGTATGTTATTGTGTGTGCTGCATTTAATCATTGGACCACTGGTGTGGATATGCAAGGTAATGTTTAAACATTCATTTAACCTGGGTGTGGTTCAGTGATTAGCCTCACACCAGAGAGACTGAGAATCCCTCAGTCACTCAGCAGTAAAAATTAGGTTAAATTCTCCCCAGATCACCAAACATGCAGTGTTAGGTTTGACAGGGGGTTTACTATAAAAAATTAACAAGAGGGAGCACACACAGGCGATTGACCTGGAAACACCATATACGAAGGTTTCTGTGCCGTGTAAATATAGCCATTGAAATATTTTTGGAGTAATTTTAGTGTATTTGGTGTCTAGACACATTGTCAGCTTGTGTTGCTGGGAAGTTTTCACAGAGAAAGTTATATTTGAGAAAGATTTCATGTTGTACGGTAGCACAGAAGTACGCGGCTCAAGAAATATATTTATGACTTGAAAGCTCAATCAGCGATTCGGTAAGAGGGCGCCAGCCGAGAGTATCAGTGCGCTGCACCCCTGTTCCCCAGTTTAGAAAAACCCCTGGTTTGAAATTGATGAGATTGATGTATAAAACTGCTGTGTGTTATTGCTGTCATCAATGTATGTAGCAGCAGTCTCTAGTCTGTAAACACAGATTTACATTTGATTTTTTGTTGATTATTTGGGGTTATTTTTACTCATTTACTCATGATTTTCATTAAAAAACGGGACAGATCTGTAGCAATTGTGCCCATCAAATGTAATTTTGTAACTGTCTAAAATGTGGAGTGCCTGCCTAGAATCTAAATGTAAACAGGTGGCTGGCTAAAATCCTGGCAAAAACCCTGTCACTGTCATTGTGAATACTGTTAGTAGAATTTAAACAAGTTGAGGTCTCCCTCTTTCATGTAAGCCTTTGTGAGAACTTCCAGATCTGTATTTTGGCTCTCTTTCCATAGATCTGCGTAATAAAGTTATTATGAGGATACCCCAAAGAAGACAGTACAGGGCCGCATTGATCTTAGCTACGTCTATCAATACTCTCTCAATACTTTGTCTTCATGTATGTTTTAAGGTGTCTTAATTAAAGGAGTCAGAATATAAAATATGCTTTTTCCTATCTACACAACAGTACTAGCATATGGACTGTATTAGAAGTGTATAAGAGATCAATGTAAGACAAAATGTGTGTTTTGGGTGTATTGCACCAAGCTGAAATTTCTGAACTGGGACAAGGTGGCACAAATTAGTGGAACAACATCCCTACCATCTTATAAAAATATTACATATTTATTTGCATTTCCAAATAAGGTAGGATGCAAACACCCTGTGCAATACTGCAAAATTACAACATTCTATAACTTAGAGAAATACAGTGACAGATGTCTAATAATAATAGAGACTCCCAATTGGGCATATACTTCAGAGAGTTCACAGAAAAGGCACAAAAAAGGCCAACGTGTTAATTATGACTTGATAACTTCATTAAATTGATTTTCAGGTACAAAGAGTCCAGTACGGAAAACGCATTTACCAAGTTACACCTTAACCATACATAGTTCCAAACCAATCATGCTGTCTCAGACCTCACCAACTATGACGTGTCTCGCAGACTCTGTCATTCAAGTCGCTGTTCATGCGGGAAAACGACATGAGGTTAGTTAATACGTGTCGCCATTGTTAGTGTAATATTATATTTCAATCTTGGAGTACCATAATTGTTCTATTAAAAGAGCATCTTCAATAGAAAGCACGTATAAAAAAAAAAATTTGTAAAATCTGAATTATTTTGACTATAGAAATGCCTATAGAAATTGTTATTTACACAATTGCAAAATACTGATAGAGCAAATAGGATATAGATGCTGTGTCAGTCAGGGGATTTGCATACACATAAATGTTATATGCTGTATTTGCAGCGCATGTGCTTACATGAATGACAGATGCATGTCTATGAGTAAAATAAGTTATTTTAAAATGATAATGCATACAGTAAATGCAATTTTTAGTTCATGTGCACTTCTGTTAGCGATGTGCTTTTAATGTAAATATTGTACATGTATATATAAGAAATGAAAAATGTACTTGCGTTCTTTGACGTACATCTTTAACAAGACACATGTGAACCCAAACTGTTTTAACAAACACCATTTTATTGTCCTCTGTCAGAGATAAATACAAAATGTACTCCAGAAAAATCAACACTCTCATCACCATTTTCGTTATGCTAATGAGTATTGAATATTCATAAAATTGTCTATGACAAGTCATTCCTGCCTCAAAAAATTAAGGAAAGTCTAAATAGAGAATGAAGCAGTAACGGCAAAGGGAGGTTCACCTCCTTCAATTTGCCTTTATTTATGCTAGACTAATAAATACATCTTGTAAGTGTGTGTGTATCAATCCAATATATTACAATATATTATTTGCACAAACATCAATACTCAGGCTGCAATATTTTAATTTAGATAACATGCCCCTCAGAGGATATGGAATGAATTTTAAACTTCAGAAATAATCACATCACAAAATTAATATTTTTATACCTCTCATTTCAGGCTCGTGAAGGTGTCACATGTTACTATTTAGATCATGGTTGGGCAGGTTTGATTGTCGTCGTTGAAAACCGCCATCAAGACCGCTCATTGCACATCAAGTGCGATTGTACTAATAGTTTCAATGTGGTGTCCAGCAGGGGATGTTTGGTGACAACCGACAGTGTACCGCCATTACACAGGTAACTTAAATGTACACGAATCTCTGGCAATGGCAGCATGGTGCCTTTTTTCTGTGCGTGTGGATGGCTGTTGATTTTTATTCTCAGCACAGTTTAATATTCCAGGTTGACTCCTTTCACCAAGCACACCAAACACAGCATTCCATTTAAATTACTACCCAGTATATAAACTTAAAGATAAAAATATAATACAAATAATGATATTTATAAACTTATAATATCTTCCAGTGAAGATAAAAGGGGTCATACACAAACAAGAAAAAATCACAGAGGTGTGTCTGTGGTTAAAATAAGTCCTATTCCTAATGATTCAGTCTGATTACATTTTTGGTTTATATGCGCTTCTGTTAGAGATGCACTTTCAATAGAAAAAATATGGTAGGTGTAATTGTGACAAACGAATAGTCTTTCATTAAATTCATGTCAGATCTCATTTTACTTTTAGTTTCAGTTTCTGTAAAAGCTGTTTTCTTTTCTTTTTTTTCAGGCAAGTGTTAAATGTTTTAAGTCAGCTGGAAGGCAGTGGTTTTACCATTGTACATCGGATTACACACAGAATGTCCTCTCAAGACACTCTTGATAACTGGGGAGCAGGACAGTCACATATACCGTACATATCACAGGATGTATTTGGACTACATTCAGTCAGGCCTTTATAATCTGGTGTTTTATCTTTTGGAACCTAATTATCATATTTATATTTTACTAAACCATGTTGTGAATTAATTAGCATTTTAATCTTTATCACTATCAGTCTTTGTTGCCCAAATTTTGCTGCACTTTTGGAACCAACATACCGTAAAAAATTTCAGTCAATTTTCAGTTTTTACTCAAAAGAAATCTGGCTATTTTTGTTTCAATATTCTGAAGCGAAGTGCAGACTATAAACAGGATTATTTTGTGAATTTTTGATGAAAAGGAGGAAATGGTGTTGAAAAGGTTAATGGATGCATAACATGCTTGATATTTGCTCTATTACCGTAAAATCTGTATTAGAAGCTGCATCTCTATTGGAAGCCACACATATTCTTTTTGAACAATTGAGAACCAAATATTCATCATTTCTCATATATGTAGATGCTCTAATAGAAGCCACATCTCCTCTGTTACATTGTATCATTTTAATAAAAGCCACAGCTTCTAGTGAAGATTTTACAGTAATAGCACATGGGTAATTATAGAGGGGAGGCAAGGGGGGTAACTGGTACAGTTTTATGGGAAATAAAAAGGTTTTTTTACAATTTACAAAGGAAAAAAAACGTTTTTACAGTTTACAATGTTAAAAATGGAACATTGAATGGTCCAAAGAACTCTCGAACTCAAATTCTCCCCCATTACTGCGCCGTGTGTAGAGGCGCATGCGCATATTACCTTCGTAATGCTCTTCATTCGGTTAGAGGGCCTTTTACGTCTTAACATTCAATTTTGTAGTGAATTGTATCATCTAGTCGTTTTACAGTTTCTAAAATGTAATTTCCCTGGATTATTTTTTATGATTTTTTTATTAGGATGTAAATTCTTGTACGTACCGAGAAAAATGACACATTTTTACATTGTACGAAAAAAATTATTCATTGATTGCATTGTACGTCTAGCCGGTGATTACAGAATTACGGAATTTATTTTTTCTATTTACGTTGTACGAATAAAAAAATATTGCAATTACGTTGAACGAAAATAACCCTTGCCCCCCCCTATTATAGACGTCTATAGTCAAAGTAAGTTTTAGTAAAAGTTTAATCCTTGATGTATATTCCCATCTAGTAGAGATGTGCAATAAGGTAAGATAAAATCATTAAAGAAAAAGGAGATTCAACAAAAATACAAAAACCTTGGCAGTGTTCCGATATGCAGTCAATAGCCATAGTGTATGGCTATAGTCAAAGGATATCATTGGAATTAACGTATGTGAAATTGCAAACACTAAAAACACTAACTTGTGTTGAAAAAAGCAATGATTATGCGGATAATCACAGTGACACTGTTGATGTCTTTACTGCCTTGTTTTATTAACTAGAATTTATTTATCTCAGAGACTCATTACAACCTTACTATCTATAAAACAATCTACCAGATCCCACAATTCAATTCTATAATCAATATCATTCACATGAATTAGCATTGTAATTGTATATACAAATATGTTTTTAAAAAAAACAGCACTGTATTTATTAAATAATAATATAAAACAGAATCCTCCTCAAATATTTACTGAAATTTTCTCTCAGTATCGCCTGGTTAGAAGAAAAGCACATGGATATTTTGTCGCAAATTTGTGACAATTGTATTGTTTAATACTTTCCTCTCATATCTCATTGTGTAGCTCATGATTGTGGGTTTGAAACATTTCCATAATTCAGTTTTATTTTATTAATATTTGAAAGAAAGATTGCATTATGTGACATCAGAAAAATTTAAAATCACTTAGAAATCTGTGTACAATTATTTTCTTAAAACACCAAGTCCAAGCCAACTTTTGGTCATGCTTCATAATAAAATAAAATCCACATAATTTATTTTATTTCTTTACTTCCAAACAAATTCCGATCTAGACGTGTAGCGAATAATAAATTATGTCCATTTGGGTGTAAAATTCAAGAAATATTGTAGAAAAATAAGCCAAAATTTACACCAAATTGTTGGTGGGTACAATTATAGTATGCAGAGTTACACTCAGAGATTATAGAAATCTATTAGAAATAGATTCAATTGTTTGTTGGCACAAAATTTGACTGTTGGTGCTTCAATAGTTAATTGTTAACCATCAAGAGGTTTTGGATATTTCGTAAGATCTAATAATATTGCAGCTGGTTGTGTAAGCAATTGCAGCAGTGAATTCCCCAAGTTGGACTAAACATTTTGATTTCCAGACATGCTGGTATTGAAAGCTGGTTGTTCCCAACCCAGATTGAGGCAGTGGGTGACAATATGTTTTCCTGTTAAAGCATTAATTTCAAAATATTTAATTATTTTCTTCATACCATAATTTCAACAATGAGATTTTAAAGTAGCTCTTCTTGATGTCGTCGTCGTCGTCGTCGTCTGACCACCTAAATTATAAATTGACTTCATCAGCTTTCCGTTACTTTGATATTTTGCCACTTGTTTCCTGTACTGCTGGGTGTTGTATCTTCTAATAACAGTTGACTATTTTGTTTTGCAGTTAGATTAGTTTTTGACTCCCGTGTGCGAAGCACAAAAAGGGAGTCTTTGCAATTAGTGTGTCTGTATGTGTGTATGTGTGTGTGTATGTGTGTCCGTCTGTTCCACTGATATCTCAAGAACCATACATCAGTTTTTGATGAAACTTGGTGCATAGATGCTCTGGGCCAATGCGCAGATTTGATTAGGTTTTGGTAAAAATCCATGCATATTAATTACCTAATTTGCATGATAATTAGCTGATTTTTAGCTGTTTCATGACTTTTCAACTGATATCTAAAGAACCACTCATTGGATTTTGATGAAACTTGGCACACAGATGCTCCAAACTAATGCGCAGATTTGATTAGCTTTGGGTAAAAATCTGCAATATTAATTACCTAATTTGCATAATGATTAATCAATTTTCGGCTTTTCCACTGATATCTCAAGTACTAATCATCACATTTCAATAAAACTTGGTACATAGATGTCATAGGACACTGCACAAACCGGAAAGTTTTTAGGGTAATATCAGTAGATATTAATTACCTAATTAGCATAATTAATTAATTTTCAGCTTTTGATATTTCAAGTAGTAATTGTCACATTTCAATGAAACTTGGTACATAGATGTCATAGGACACTGCACAGACCTGAGAGTTTTTAGGGTAATATGAGTACATATTAATTACCTAATTTGCATAATTAATTAATTTTCAGCTTTTGATATTTCAAGTAGTAATCATCACATTTCAATGACACTTGGTACATAGATGTCATAGGACACTGCACAGACCTGATAGTTTTTAGGGTAATACGAGTACATATTAATTACCTAATTAGCATAATTAATTATATTTCAGCTTTTGATATTTCAAGTAGTAATCATCACATTTCAATGAAATTTGGTACATAGATGTCATATGACACTGCACAGACCTGATAGTTTTTTGGGTAATATCAGTATATATTAATTACCTAATTTGCATAATTAATTAATTTTCAGCTTTTGATATTTTAAGTAGTAATCATCACATTTCAATGAAATTTGGTACATAGATGTCATAGGACACTGCACAGACCTGATAGTTTTTAAGGTAATATGAGTACATATTAGTTACCTAATTTGCATAATTAATTAATTTTCAGCTTTTGATATTTCAAGTAGTAATCATCACATTTCAATGACACTTGGTACATAGACATCATAGGACACTGCACAGACCTGATAGTTTTAGGCTAATATCAGTATATATTAATTAGCTAATTTGCATAATTAATTAATTTTCAGCTTTTGATATTTCAAGTAGTAATCATCACATTTCAATGACACTTGGTACATAGATGTCATAGGACACTGCACAAACCTGATAGTTTTTAGGGTAATATAAGTACATATTAATTATCTAATTTGCATAATTAATTATTTTTCAGCTTTTGATATATCAAGTAGTAATCATCATATTTCAATGAGACTTGCTACATAGATCTTCTAGGATTATGCAGAGACCTAATTAGTTTTAATTGGATATTAATTACCTAATTTACATAATGTTCCACTGATATATAAAGAACCACAAATTGGATTTTAATGAAACTTTTAAAGAGAACTATGCAGAAACCCAATTAGTTTTTGGTAAATATTTATGCTTATTAATCACCTAATTAACATAATTAATTAACACTAATATCTCAATTACTGATCATCACATTTGAATAAAATTTGGTACATAAATGCTCTAGGACAATAGACAGGCCTGATTAATTTTGGGTTAAAATTTGTTCATATTAATTCTCTAATTAGCATAATAATTCATAATTTTTTTGTTCTGTTCTGTTCATATTAGTTACCTGATGTACATAATTAGTTTTCAGCTTTTCTATCAATATCCCATGTACAAGTAATTTTTAATTAATTTTTAATGTGTCTTCAATACTCTCAGCACACGAGAGTTCTTTCTAAGCTTTCTTTGATATCCCATGATGCTTCATTTGCTATATTTTCTGACTTTAGGTAAATGCATATTTTAATCATATAAATTGCAAATTTGGCAATGGAGTTAAACAAATTCTCACAAGGCACTTTACATATTACATTGCAAGCCCTTTATTTATGAATACTTGATTGATTACATAGTTGTTATACTTTCTAGTGTATAAGATAGGAGTGAAACATTCCATGTGAAATTGGGTACATTAATAATACATTGGTGATTTTTTTTTTTAAATGAACAGAGTTATATTGTTACATTTTGATTTCTATTATATATTTATTCATACGGGCATTTATGTTGAACTTTTTATGTCAATATAAAAGTGGATTTATACCCATTTTAATGGTGTTAACATGTACGAAAAAAACATTAATTCCCTTATATTTAATTTCACTATTTTGGTTTTTTAAATTTCTTGTGTTAAAAATGTTTTTTTTTTTATTCTATTTTAACATTAATTTGATCATAGAGCTAAAACTAATGCACCTGTTGCAGTTGATGCCTAGGGTTACTCAACAGATAAACTCTGCAGTATGAGGTTTTTTTGAATTAGGAAAACTTTAAAGTATGCTTAAAGACAAATAGGGGTGTGCAGTTGACTGAATGCATACTTTGCAATATTATTATACATGATCCTAAGCTTCTAAGTTTTGAGAAATGAGATCTAAAAAATGACAGCGATTGTACAAAATTGTACAAGAATCTTGTCTTGGGTTTCCTATTATGCGCAACATGTTACAATTTTAGATTCATGGCACCTGATCGTATATTGCATCATCGTACTGACAGGAAATGCGATTCGTCTCTGTAACTTGCATGTTGTATTTACAATAAACTATTTACATACACGTTATTCATATACTTGAGTAATAATGTGCTATTATTGACAGATCGAATACAGCTTTACTTTTTAAGATGCCTGGCCATGATTGAATGAGCCGTTAGTTATGTGTGGGAGGGTTTTTTAGTTTTACAACAAAAGTGTTTATCAGTTGTAAACTTTAATATTTGTTGTTCCTTCTGAAATATGTAACATTTATCTGATTGTCTTGTAGTGAATTGATTAAGATCTGATAGATCTTTTTTTTTATGTTTATGCTAGATATTTGTCTAGTTACTTTGAAAAGTGGATTTTTCTTTTTTTAAACAAAGCTGTAATGCATTCAGGGTATTTTATGTGATTAATTAAAATATTAGTTGCTCTAAATTCTTGTGTAAGGTGTAGTGTGTGTAACCATCTTGTGTTTTACAGTGCACTGCATTGTTATTAATATTAACCATGTATCCACAATCGACAATGCATTGATTTCAATAATGGTCAGAGAAATACATAAGTAAATTTCAAAATCAAACAAAATCGAAATGCAAGTTTCTTGTACATTGCATCGTCCACTGCATGGTGTTGTTCCGTTCAGACATCCCTTCCTCTCCTGAAGCACAGTCACTTGGGGGCTGAAAATCAATTTTTATATACGTATAGTGGATGATTTCTTTTTTAAAAATTAGTATTTATTGATTTTCAGCCCCCAAGTGACTGTGTCCTGAAGTGCTGCTGGAGCATTCATCTTGAAAATTCAAGATGGTACACTGTCACGAATAACTGTTCACAAAAAACAACGCTTCGGGATGAATATGGAGCAGAAAACACCCACAAAGCGTAAAACCACCTTAAGATTTCGGCATATGCGCTACCGTATTCACCTCTCGGACAACCAATCGATTCATAGATTGGTTGTCTGAGCCTATATCTATGCTGTCATATGGTGTATAGGTTGTTGTAGCATGTTAAGTAACTTTTAGAGAACATCTGAGTCGCATAATAAATTTAATTTGTTTTCCACAGCTGCTCCCTTAATGATATAATAAATCGGACTAGCAGTTGAACCAAACAGTATGAAATCCCCACTGTTCTCACTCGTCGAGGGCGCACTCCAAGCACATCAATGGGAGTGGGGCGGTCGATTCGTCACATGGTAGCCTTTCTTATAAATTCCATCTCGAATTTTCAAAGTATAATGTTTCAGCCAAGGAATAAAATACAACACCAATGTTAGTTTGGGGATGAAGAGAACAAATTTAAAATGAAAAGTTAAGTTTTAATAAATGTAGTTAATCTTCCAAATGGACATTGAATACATATGAATGATGTTTTGAGCGCTTGGTCCCAGCAAAGCGTTCGCGCAAACCTCGTTAACCCGTTCTAATGGTTTAGACCGGGTCTTAAAGCGTGGTACTCGACGCGCTGGGCATGTGCGAGATATATGGGTCTTATATAAACAAAGATCGGTGAGATGGCGACTTTGACTGTTGCACAGATCAACGAGTACGGACTGACACGTTTCCAAGCTGTAATTAGGCAATTTTCATGTGATTGGAAGGTATCGAAGGAGTCACTGTGGGTAATCAGTGCAAGTCGCGCCCAGGTTAAACCTCATACTTGTGATTTCCATTTGAAGAACGCATTGGATTGTGGGGAAAATCAATGTTTATCAACACAAATGTCGCACATGCGCAGCGCGACGACTACCACGCTTTAAAAAAGGGTCAGGTTAGCTCGTACTCCTGCTTCGTGCCCACACAATACGCTTGATAAATGCGTACTTACTGTTCCTTAGCCCGTGGTAAGCGTTTGCATACGTTTTCTTAGCACGAGCCACAGTCCCTCTGCGCACGGACTAACGTTTTTGACCTAATAGTCCATGCTACTAGGAAGTTGTGGGCGAACGAAATTGTGTCTTAAGCTTTTAAAATGCTCTGTTTTTGTGTTATGTAAACATTTTAACATCTCCCCTGTCACAAGCCACGTCGATTATTATTCTGATCTCCCCTTCAAACATACCTTATTCAGAAACTAAAGAAGGTTCGGATAACATTTGTGAAATATTTTTGTTTTCGTATTTCGGCGTACTTTGACCTGTTTCATAGATCTTTTAGACAAAATTTTCTTTTATAAAAATGTATAATTCTTATTATATTATACCCCAATCCGGTGTTGAGGGACTGTGATTATACCAAACATGCCTGTACAGATAATTCTATATACCTCGTGCTGTTTGCTTGCATCGCAGTTCTTTTTAGTCAAGCCTACCCACGTGCAAATATAATGAAGTGTACATATTGATATTTTTTAACGATTTTAATGATTCTATATGTGTATATTCGCACTAGAAATTATTTATAGTCCATTAAAACTGAACCTGTTATTAGAGTAACATGTTGGTTCATGAATAAATACATTTCAGAGGCGAACTATTCCTCTTGCTGAGAAAAATGAATAGAAAATAGAACGGATTATCTCCGGGCGATTTAGGGTATGGTAACACCCACAGACAATTTATGGGAATAAACGCAGCTACGACGGCTCTAATAAATAAAATAAGTGAATATGTTATATTCTAACAAAAGGATCAACTTGAAATTACTATAAGTATCGTTGTGATTGTATTAGCCTGGCAAGGTCGCGTGAGTTTCGCTCTTCGCGGTGCTCTAAAACCCAACATAGGGTCTGAGGTTGTTCAGTCGGTGAGGGCGACACTCACGCCTACATGTCGGTCTATGGTTGTATGAGGCAGTTATAAAGCATGTACATATGTATACCTAAAAACAACAACTAACAGATTTCCAGAGGCACAAATTTGGATAAACTGGTGCAAGTATTCCTAAAACTTGAAGTCAACTGAACTGACCAGTTGCTTAGGTTATTCAGGCACATTTAGACATTTCTATGTCATATAGATTTCCTTGGGTCAGGTTTACGCGATATGGGGTAATTATTTTAGCTCTTTTAGAAAATGTTTAGCATTTTAGTTTTGAACTTCCGGAATGCCCATTAATGCAGCAACCTTCATTTCCTAGATCTAGTTTGTACGTTTCTTTGATTTCCAAATTCCATACCAGAAAAAATGTTGATTAAGATCTAGTCATGACTAGATAAATGACTATTGAAAACAAATTGACCAATCATATAACACGTTAACGGGTGTAGGGCAATAGATCGACCAGTATATTAAATTAAAGAAAAACCTACAAAGACTTATGGGTAATAGAGTGAAGCGCGGGGGTCACTCAGGGTGAATACATTTTATAAATATTTTATGAATTTGCATTAAAAAACACATTCATGCTTTCATGGGTTAACTGTGCAGCCCTCTCCATATATCCAGGAGTCATAAAATATTGATACTCGTGAACAATTAAATAATTACTCATAAGTAGGACGTGAAATTTATGAGGCGTGATTTTTTTATATATATATAAAATAGTTTATAAAAAAAATTAAAATATTTTGTATATGAAATACATAAATGACTATTAAAAACAAATTGACCAATCATATAACACGTTAACATGGAAATAGATCGGCCGATATATTTAAGGAAACCTACAAAGACTCATGGGTTATATACGTCACCAAATGGCTTCGAGTGAAGCGTGGGTCTCTCAGGGCGAATAAATTTTATAAATATTTTCAAAATTTTCAACAACAAAAAATTCATGCCTTCAATTGTTATGATCAAAGATCAGAATTCTATAATTATTCAAAAAATTAAGAACAAGATTATTTCAAAACATCGTTCTAATAAATACTAAAACAATAATAGATTAAAAAATATATATATCATCAGAGGTACATTAAGTAATGTACCTCTGATATCATATAAATTAAAAATATAACACACCAACTGCCTCATTTGTGTTTCTATTTATAGTAATGTTTTTGTCCATTGCTTATTTGTGTATATCTCTTTACACTTTTGAAAACAAAGACGTTTGATATGGTAACCATGGAGTAACTGTTTACTCAATTAAATCAGTTTCCACCATAATATTAGATTACACACATACGCAAACATAAACTGCATGGAAGATTGCATTAGTCTTCAGCCATAGCTTGGCTATTTTGTTTTAATTGTAAACTTTTATGAAATATTTATAATATATATGTTGGACTTTGTGCAAGCTCTGTATTGTGTAGGCCCAGGTCAAATACGAGTATCCTGTAACGCTTCGTGCCTTCGGTCTCGCGTGACTTTCGTGTTCCCGTTTGTAAGATCACCTGAGGAATCGGGAACAACGGAACAACATGGCTGCAGAAGGCGATAACGATTATTTCGCCCCCTACAGGAAAGCAAATTTTTCGCAGGCGAGTGGAATGAGAGAATGTTTTGATCACTTCGACTCAGATGGGTAAGCATTTCGTTGATATTACGATACGCTTGGTTATAACCGTTTCTAATGGATGTGCGTTTGTTATTTTCGTCGAGTTTTCGAACCGACAGGCGACACTGCATTCGGCATTTGGTTGCATGTACTGGCAGTAAATCAAATCTTATTGATGTATACAGGTGATAAGGCATTTTACCCGTCTTACTGTCACTATTTTCCACCGTAAAATAATGGCTCTCCACCCCAAATCTTGTACCTGGCAGTTATCTTCTCCGTCTGTCACTGTGACAGTGTGATGAATGTACAGTGTAAACAAACCCATGCCAATGCAATATTGATAATGATATGCGATTACGTATCTGCCTGGTGCTTTTCCCTGGTTTCTAGGCTGCAGGCAGGGTATGTTTTAGCGACTGGGGGTATTACTCTTGACCCCCATATTCCAGTCGTCAAAACAGGACCTGGAGCCATGACCCGTATATCGACTCGACACATAATTATTGTTCGGTTTGTTTGTTTGTGATGCAAATTGGAGTTACGTCACCAGGCACAGCACGTACAATTATGACAAGTTTTAAAACATATGATTTTATCCATAAAATTCCAGTGACAATCGCTCATCACACCAACACTAGTACTGGTAGTAAAATGCATTGCATGTAAATCCTATGGGGTCAGGGTCATTGTTTGCATTGTATTCAGGTACAACTGAATACATCAATTGTACACAGAATGACTGGAAAAAATAAAACATGTTTATTTTTGCCTTCTTGCCCATAAAGTAAATGTAAGGGTCAGGTAGATGAGGGACCTTTGTCTGTCTGTGGCGATGTTGTTGTTTTCAATTTCATTCATGATTTATTATCAACAATGAAATAATCTTTTCTTCAAACTTTTTTATGTTGACATTTACTGTGAATTACTTAAGTATGTGGAAATCTAGCATGATGGTAATGATATTGAGTGTGGCAGTATAATTGTTAAGTACATACAATAAATAGATTAACAATTATTTTAATCCTTTCACGATTATATTATCAATCAGTCTAAAATCTTGTGTGAAAAGGTCATAAGGGACAACGTCAAAAGTTCAATGTAGGATAAAAACTTAATTCCTTTAGTTTTTTTCCCAAACCCCCCTACCCCCCACTGAAACTTAATTGATAAATATTGACCATGGCGTCAGAATACATTCACCATTAAATTCAAATTGATAATCCGACAGTAGTATGGCGTAGCAGTTGGTTGTCGAGTGGGTGTAAAAAGGCTTTACACTCGGACCAAACCATTTTCTCGTCTTGGATGTTTTTTTCTTCATTTTCTGTTATTTTTGTCCATGATTGGATAGAGAAAAAAAACGAATTACAAATACTCCAAGATTTTTTTGACTTCATTAAAAAATAAAATCGTTTTTGTAGGATAGAAACTTTTTGAGGTCAAAACCCCCCACCCCCAAACTAAAGCAAATAAGTTTTTTATCCGACATCGATCTTTTGACGTCGTCTCTAAACTAGTGAATTAAATTGTATTCAAAATTGTGTCTCATAACTCTGGCTGTCTCTGAGGTTAACATTATAATATTATACTGTATTATGTGTTTAATTTTCACTGCTAGAAATGTTTTCAATTTCAGAATTGTATAGCATTTGTGGAAGACAAAATTTTGCAAATGTCACTGAGACTCCATTTTGTGGGACCCAGAGAAATTTTCTCTGCTATAAATTCACAAGCTATAAATTCTGATTTGCGTAATTTATGAAAATGCAATTCTTGCAAAATTAAAACAATATACAGGATTTATTTAATATACTTGAACTTTAGCCTCTGCATACCTATAGTTGTTTTTCTTAACAGTCTCAAGTTACTCTCTCACTCTGACATTATTGGTAATTAACATTTAGCTTTGTATGTAAATTAAATTTCAGCCCTGAAGTGTGCCTAAATTAATTGCAGTGACCTACTCTTGAAATAAGCAGCGAACAGTACTCTGTAGTGCTCATAGAAATCTACATTTGCAAATACTGTAATCTTAGCATATACGTCCATCTTCCCACATGGAGATTTTGGGTTCAACCCCCATGGTTGACTGCACTCTCAGTAGGGGGATGTAAAATTGTCAGTCTTGTGTACTGTTTCTATCCTCAGTGCCTATAAAAGATCCAGTTGTTCCTGTCGCAGAGAGTAGTGGTTTCCATAGGGTCAACTGACGCATTAAAAGCTGCAACCTGCTTGGGCCGTCTTATAATGAGGCAACTTTTAGTTCCGCTGTTGACTTTGATTTCAATGATGTATGTGTTTAGAATTTATTTGTATATGTTGAGCAACCTTGTGAATTGCTATAGTCTGAGTGTGCTAGGGTCAAAATACTGTTTTTATAAGATCACAACAAGTAAAAAAAAAAAATTCTAAAATAGTTTACTTGAACACATTCATATCGCCCAGAAGCAGTGCGAATTTGGTGTTATTCAGATTATATAACACTGGGTAAATATAGCCTGCTATCACTGGGTAAATATAGCCTGGTAACACTGGGTAAATATAGCCTGATAACACTGGGTAAATATAGCCTGGTATCACTAGGTAAATATAGCCTGGTATCACTGGGTAAATATTGCCTGGTATCACTGGGTAAATATAGCCTGGTATCACTGGGTAAATATAGCCTGGTAACACTGGGTAAATATAGCCTGATAACACTGGGTGAATATAGCCTGGTATCACTAGGTAAATATAGCCTGGTATCACTGGGTAAATATTGCCTGGTATCACTGGGTAAATATAGCCTGGTATCACTGGGTAAATATAGCCTGGTAACACTGGGTAAATATAGCCTGGTAACACTGGGTAAATATAGCCTGTTATCACTGGGTAAATATTGCCTGGTATCACTGGGTAAATATAGCCTGGTAACACTGGGTAAATATAGCCTGGTATCACTGGGTAAATATTGCCTGGTATCACTGGGTAAATATAGCCTGGTAACACTGGGTAAATATAGCCTGGTAACACTGGGTAAATATAGCCTGGTATCACTGGGTAAATATAGCCTGGTAACACTGGGTAAAAATAGCCTGGTATCACTAGGTAAATATAGCCTGGTATCACTGGGTAAATATAGCCTGGTAACACTGGGTAAATATTGCCTGGTATCACTGGGTAAATATAGCCTGGTAACACTGGGTAAATATAGCCTGGTATCACTGGGTAAATATAGCCTTGTATCACTAGGTAAATATAGCCTGGTATCACTGGGTAAAAATAGCCTGGTATCACTGGGTAAATATAGCCTGGTATCACTGGGTAAATATAGCCTGGTATCACTGGGTAAATATAGCCTGGTAACACTGGGTAAAAATAGCCTGGTATCACTAGGTAAATATTGCCTGGTAACACTGGGTAAATATAGCCTGGTAACACTGGGTAACTATAACCTGGTATCACTGGGTAAATATAGCCTGGTAACACTGGGTAAATATTGCCTGGTATCACTGGGTAAAAATAGCCTGGTATCACTAGGTAACTATAACCTGGTATCACTGGGTAAATATAGCCTGGTAACACTGGGTAAATATTGCCTGGTATCACTGGGTAAATATAGCCTGGTATCACTGGGTAAATATAGCCTGGTAACACTGGGTAAATATAGCCTGGTATCACTGGGTAAATATTGCCTGGTATCACTGGGTAAATATAGCCTGGTAACACTGGGTAAATATAGCCTGGTAACACTGGGTAAATATAGCCTGGTATCACTGGGTAAATATAGCCTGGTATCACTAGGTAAATATAGCCTGGTAACACTGGGTAAATATAGCCTCATATCACTTGGTAAATATAGCCTGGTAACACTGGGTAAATATAGCCTGGTAACACTGGGTAAATATAGCCTGGTATCACTGGATAAATATTGCCTGGTATCACTGGGTAAATATAGCCTGGTATCACTGGGTAAATATAGCCTGGTAACACTGGGTAAATATAGCCTGGTAACACTGGGTAAATATAGCCTGGTATCACTGGGTAAATATAGCCTGGTATCACTGGGTAAATATAGCCTGGTAACACTGGGTAAATATGGCCTGGTATCACTGGGTAAATATAGCCTGGTATCACTGGGTAAATATAGCCTGGTATCACTGGGTAAATATAGCCTGGTATCACTGGGTAAATATAGCCTGGTATCACTGGGTACATATTGCCTGGTATCACTGGGTAAATATAGCCTGGTAACACTGGGTAAATATAGCCTGGTATCACCAGGTAAATATAGCCTGGTATCATTGAGTAAATATAGCCTGGTAACACTGGGTAAATATAGCCTCGTATGACTGGGCAAATATTGCCTGGCATCACTGGGTAAATATAGCCTGGTATCACTGGGTACATATTGCCTGGTATCACTGGGTAAATATAGCCTGGTAACACTGGGTAAATATAGCCTGGTATCACCAGGTAAATATAGCCTGGTATCATTGAGTAAATATAGCCTGGTAACACTGGGTAAATATAGCCTCGTATGACTGGGCAAATATTGCCTGGCATCACTGGGTAAATATAGCCTGGTAACACTGGGTAAATATAGCCTAGTGACACTGGGTAAATATAGCCTGGTATCACTTGGTAAATATAGCCTGGTAACACTGGGTAAATATGGCCTCGTATGACTGGGCAAATATAGCATGGTAACACTGGGTAAATATAGGCTGGTATCACTGGGTAAATATAGCCTGGTATGACTGGGCAAATATAGCATGGTAACACTGAGTAAATATAGGCTGGTAACACTGGGTAAATATAGCCTGGTATCACTGGGTAAATATTGCCTGGCATCACTGGGTAAATATAGCCTGGTATCACTGGGTAAATATGGCCTGGTAACACTGGATAAATATAGCCTTGTATGACTGGGTAATATAGCCTGGTATCACTGGGTAAATATAGCCTGGTAACACTGGGTAAATGTAGCCTGGTTTCACTGGGTAAATATAGCCTGATAACACTGGGTAAATATAGCATGGTATCACTGGGTTAATATAGCCTGGTATCACTGGGTAAATATAGCCTGGTATCACTGGGTAAATATAGCCTGGTATCACTGGGTAAATATAGCCTGGTAACACTGGGTAAATACAGCCTGGTATCACTGGGTAAATATAGACTGGTGTCACTAGGTAATTATACCCTGGTAACACTGGGTAAATATAGGCTGGTATCACTGGGTACATATAGCCTGGTATCACTGGGTAAATATAGCCTGGTATCACTGGGTAAATATAGCCTGGTATCACTGGGTAAATATAGCCTGGTATCACTGGGTAAATATAGCCTGGTATCACTGGGTACATATTGCCTGGTATCACTGGGTAAATATAGCCTGGTAACACTGGGTAAATATAGCCTGGTATCACCAGGTAAATATAGCCTGGTATCATTGAGTAAATATAGCCTGGTAACACTGGGTAAATATAGCCTCGTATGACTGGGCAAATATTGCCTGGCATCACTGGGTAAATATAGCCTGGTATCACTGGGTACATATTGCCTGGTATCACTGGGTAAATATAGCCTGGTAACACTGGGTAAATATAGCCTGGTATCACCAGGTAAATATAGCCTGGTATCATTGAGTAAATATAGCCTGGTAACACTGGGTAAATATAGCCTCGTATGACTGGGCAAATATTGCCTGGCATCACTGGGTAAATATAGCCTGGTAACACTGGGTAAATATAGCCTAGTGACACTGGGTAAATATAGCCTGGTATCACTTGGTAAATATAGCCTGGTAACACTGGGTAAATATGGCCTCGTATGACTGGGCAAATATAGCATGGTAACACTGGGTAAATATAGGCTGGTATCACTGGGTAAATATAGCCTGGTATGACTGGGCAAATATAGCATGGTAACACTGAGTAAATATAGGCTGGTAACACTGGGTAAATATAGCCTGGTATCACTGGGTAAATATTGCCTGGCATCACTGGGTAAATATAGCCTGGTATCACTGGGTAAATATGGCCTGGTAACACTGGATAAATATAGCCTTGTATGACTGGGTAATATAGCCTGGTATCACTGGGTAAATATAGCCTGGTAACACTGGGTAAATGTAGCCTGGTTTCACTGGGTAAATATAGCCTGATAACACTGGGTAAATATAGCATGGTATCACTGGGTTAATATAGCCTGGTATCACTGGGTAAATATAGCCTGGTATCACTGGGTAAATATAGCCTGGTATCACTGGGTAAATATAGCCTGGTAACACTGGGTAAATACAGCCTGGTATCACTGGGTAAATATAGACTGGTGTCACTAGGTAATTATACCCTGGTAACACTGGGTAAATATAGGCTGGTATCACTGGGTACATATAGCCTGGTATCACTGGGTACATATAGCCTGGTATCACTGGGTACATATAGCCTGGTGTCACTGGGTAAATATAGCATGGTAACACTGGGTTAATATAGCCTGGTATCACTGGGTTAATATAGCCTGGTATCACAGGGCAAATATAGCCTGGTATCACAGGGCAAATATAGCCTGGTAACACTGGGTAAATATAGCCTGGTATCACTGGATAAATATAGCCTGGTATCACTGGGTAAATATAGACTGGTAACACTGGGTAAATACAGCCTGATAACACTGGGTAAATATAGCCTGGTAACACTGGGTAAATATAGACTGGTGTCACTAGGTAATTATACCCTGGTATCACTGGGTACATATAGCCTGGTGTCACTGGGTAAATATAGCCTGGTATCACTGGGTACATATAGGCTGGTATCACTCGGTAACTATAACCTGGTATCACCTGGTAAATATAGCCTGGTATCACTGGGTAAATATAGCCTGGTATCACTGGGTACATATAGCCTGGTGTCACTGGGTAAATATAGCATGGTAACACTGGGTAAATATAGCCTGGTATCACTGGGTACATATAGCCTGGTATCACTGGGTAAATATAGCCTGGTATCACTGGGTACATATAGCCTGGTGTCACTGGGTAAATATAGCATGGTAACACTGGGTTAATATAGCCTGGTATCACTGGGTACATATAGGCTGGTATCACTCGGTAACTATAACCTGGTATCACCTGGTAAATATAGCCTGGTATCACTGGGTACATATAGCCTGGTGTCACTGGGTAAATATAGCCTGGTATCACTGGGTAAATATAGCCTGGTATCACTGGGTAAATATAGCCTGGTATCACTGGGTACATATAGCCTGGTGTCACTGGGTAAATATAGCATGGTAACACTGGGTTAATATAGCCTGGTATCACTGGGTTAATATAGCCTGGTATCACAGGGCAAATATAGCCTGGTATCACAGGGCAAATATAGCATGGTAAAACTGGGTAAATATAGGCTGGTATCACTCGGTAACTATAACCTGGTATCACCTGGTAAATATAGCCTGGTATCACTGGGTAAATATAGCCTGGTATCACTGGGTAAATATAGCCTGGTATCACTGGGTAAATATAGCCTGGTATCACTGGGTAAATATATTGTTGTTCACACTAATTACCTGTCTTGGGGTTGGTAATTTTAATCAGATAAGCTTTATCCTTTAACTCTTTAACACATCAACTGGTAACACTGTTGTATACATGTACCATTAAATTGGTTATCTACTGAGGTTTTCAGCAATGTGTTTATCACAATATTTTCACAGTGATGGACTTCTAGACGCAGAAGAGTTTGGTAAACTATGTGCATCATTATTTATAAGGAATCATGGTGGTCGATATCAGTTAACAGAAGAACAAGTCATAGATTTGATAGAACAATTGGATGAGAATAAGGTGATTTGCCACTATTACACTATAGGTCTCACACCACTATTACACTATAGGTCTCACACCACTATTACACTATAGGTCTCACACCACTATTACACTATAGGTCTCACACCACTATTACACTATAGGTTTCACACCACTATTACACTATAGGTCTCACACCACTATTACACTATAGGTCTCACACCACTATTACACTATAGGTCTCCCACCACTATTACACTATAGGTCTCCCACCACTATTACACTATAGGTCTCACACCACTATTACACTATAGGTCTCACACCACTATTACACTATAGGTCTCACACCACTATTACACTATAGGTCTCACACCACTATTACACTATAGGTCTCACACCACTATTACACTATAGGTCTCACACCACTATTACACTATAGGTCTCACACCACTATTACACTATAGGTCTCACACCACTATTACACTATAGGTCTCACACCACTATTACACTATAGGTCTCGCACCACTATTACACTATAGGTCTCACACCACTATTACACTATAGGTCTTACACCACTATTACACTATAGGTCTCACACCACTATTACACTATAGGTCTCACACCACTATTACACTATAGGTCTCGCACCACTATTACACTATAGGTCTCGCACCACTATTACACTATAGGTTTAACAAATTATGCTCTAGATATTAATTGTTGCAATATTTATTCTTATTATTAGTATTTATTTACTCCTTGATCTGCATAGTAATTATTAGCTTTTAATCTTTCTATTGTTAGGATGGTAAAATTAGTTTACAAGAATTTAAAGCCTGTTGGAGGTATTGGTTCAAGCAGGTAAGACATGGAACTGTAGGGGGCGCTATTAAGTAATGGGTCTTTTCTGCTCAAGATCAGACTTGACTTGAGAGAATACTTACACCATGCAAATGTGAATTAGTCTTATTACTAAGTTGAAGATAATGCTATATTGATTTATATTTAATCTGAGAAATAGAATAATTTTTGGATGTCCATGTGTTCAGTTAATGCATCCTTCTAAAACACTTTGTATAAAGTTGGTAGAATAGTAATTTCTTTTGTATACCTGTATGTTTTCTATTTGAACCCCCTAAAAAGATTGCACACATGACCAGCTGTTGATGCAAGCCATTTTTTTGCTCCGCTGTCAACTTTGTCAAGCGGAGCTTATCATATGAGTGATTGTCCGTCGTCGTCCGTGTCAATGTTTTACTTTTTTGACTTCTTCTTGAAAACTACAAGCCTGAATGCTTTGATAGTTGGTTTATATGTACCTTGGGTAGACTTCTCTCAGATTCGTTCATTTCATGATGATATCTTCAATTCTCTAATTTTGGTAAATATTTTTGTAATTTTTGGTAAAAAGTGATATTTTCGACTTGTTGTTAAAAACCCAATTGCTTTGATATTACATATATAGGTACTACATGTGGACCTCTCTCAGATTTGTTCATTTTGTAATGATACATGTATCTTCAATTCTATAATTTTAGTAAATATTTTTGTCATTTTTGGTAAAATGTGATATTTTCAACTTCTTGTTAAAAACCGCAAGTCCAATTAATTTGATATTACATATATAGGTACTACATGTGGTCCTCTCTCAGATTTGTTCATTTCGTGGTGATATCTTTAATTATCTAATTTTGAAGATTATTTTTGGTAAAAAGTGATATTTTTGAATTCTTGTTGAAAACAGTAAGTCCTGTTGTTTTCTTTAATTGCAATGTGCATTGCTAACAGCGGAGCTATCTCAGCCGACAGGCTGCTTGTTTTATTTATTCATTATTGTGGATGCTGGTTGCCATTTTGTTTTATGTGTGTGTGTGTCGTTTAATGTCCTGTAGTTTGTAAATAAATTGCAATTGCCGCTTGTACACTTATACATACATTGTAACATCTCGTCTGGTGTATGTCTTACTTAACCAGGTAGAGCCTCAATCAATATAACAATGCATCAATATATGCATGTCAGATCTTACAAGAGATAAACTCCCAAGCTTTGCTGAAGTTTGAAAGCAATCCTTTTCTATGAGTGTCAATTTAATTTCTAAACACTAGTGTCACAGAACATGGTTTACGTTTGGATAAGTTTTATTGCGTCATCAGAAAATATTATTGTTGTATACAGAAACACAAAACACACATATTATAGGTGTTGTGAATAAGCATGGACATATGACATATCAAAAACGATATGAGATAAACACTAATTATGGTATTTCCTTACACTCACTGATTTGCATTAGAATTTCTAGAAATGTAGTTTTATCTTTCAGTTTTGTGACCATCTCGCAATCTCTTCAATCTCCATTGCATATCACACTCATGCATACCCAGTATACATTTTATAAATCCTTGTCAATATATATTCATGATTGTTTTGTCTTCCATGCAGATTCTTTCACCGGTATCAGCATTAATTATTATTGATGTACAAAATGATTTTATCAGTGGATCGCTGGCTTTAAAACATTGCCCTTCGGGTCAGGATGCAGAGGAAGTTGTGCCGGTTATTAATAAATTGCTAGATGAAGTTAACTTTGATGTTGTTGTCTACACACGTGATTGGCATCCTGCTGACCACATATCGTTTGCAGAAAATGCTAAACACAGAGAAATGGACCATTCCTCATTGGTGAGTTTCTAATCTCTACCTCTAGAGGGCATACTATATGTATTGGTTATAATTTTTATAATTCACTTGTCATAATAGATAAAGTAAGTTTAAATTTCATGTAAACAAACTTTGTATTTCACACGGATTGTATATTGTAAACTGCTTTGATTTTGTGTGAGACAAATTGCACAGGTTTTTTGAGTTGGGAAAAGTTATAACATTGTGTAACTGTCATAATTTCTCCAGGTTTTTTTCTAGAAAAAAACTGCAAGAGGGAGCACTGCAATTCAGTGGCGCCACCAAGTGGGGGAGATAGGGTTCCCCCTACCAGGGTGTGGAGTTTTTGATAATTCTAAGTTAAAATGGAGCATTCTATGGCTTCCTTGGGGTCAAAATTACTACCAGACAGGTCACAGTTGACGACTGTGGCCACATGTAATTTTATGGTTGCTAGAGGATCTGCTGCCCATTGTAAGGCATGGCGATGGCATGAGGGCGCTGCGTTCCTGTTCCCTTGTTTAAAAAAATCCCTGGGTCCTATGAAATTGTGTCTCTACGAATGCCATAAAACCATGAAAATTAAGCGGTTTGCAGTATGTTGATATGGGATCCGTAGCACAAATTGCATGCATTTTTGTTTGTTTGAATATTTTGATCTGGTTCATTTCATGACATGGCCTTATTCTTAGAAATATGTTTGATTGACATGTATGTGAAATGTGCTCACTTCTAATGTTCACAAAGTACAAGACCATACCATGCATGGTTGTGAAAATCTTACAAATCTTTTCGGTTCTGCATATATTTTGCAGGTAAGTTCTGAAGATGCCAAACTTTTTGATGTTGTTAGATTTGCTGGACCACCAGTAACTGAACAGAAACTATGGCCAACACATTGTGTTCAGAACTCAGTTGGAGCAGAGTATCATAAAGACTTAAAAGTGAGTATTACAATACCTTTATGCTTGGCATGAGCCGCAGATAATAACACTATGTTACAAATGATCAAAGAGACAACCATTTTCTCTGAATTTATTTACCAATAATCAATCCTTAATGATGAACAGTGTTTATTCAAGGCTTGTACATCACATAGACATCAAGGACAGTTTCCATGAAAGCGAGTTGGTGTCCTTTGATATCCCTATATTATTCCTATAATACAATTATATCGATTTTACTTTTTGAAATTAGGTGATCTCACAACTTTGAAGCTCAAGCCCTGATTATTGAACGTATGATACTTATAATAAATAAGTCTTGTGTTTAAAATGCATTTACACTCTTTCCTACATTGGAAATCTAAAATCACATTCATAACCCGTTCCCTAGTTTACATCTGACTCTACAACAACACAGTATTTAAAATAAAGTCATGTCACTGTATCAGATAGTTACGTAAAAATACTTTTTATTTTTGTTGACATGTTTTAATCTCTCACAAAATTATGACAACCACATTTGCAAATTCAGGAACAAATTGTATCGAATTAAAGTTTTCAAAGTATGCTCTTAGTTAGTACTAGATTGCATTAAACTTTACTGCTCGTTCCTTTGTGCATATTTTGTGGAATTTTTGTGATAACTTCATAGTATTCTCAGTAAAACTCTCTATCATAATGTATATATAACAATGACTATGGGTACACTTGCATTACACAGATTTGATGTCATAAATATTAATTTGAACAAATTGCATTCATGTTCTTTTGTTGTCAAGGTAACATATTGACTGGTTCCCAAGACAGACAATTCTTTTATCAAACTATGCTAATTGGAGAGGATTAGTAGACTCTCCCCCTTGTGATTATAAAAACAATATCACCAGGTGTTCTGATATTTTCAAAAGCGAACATCTATGCTTTTTCACCGCCTGGCAACCACAACCCGTGAATACAACAATCAAAAACTGTAATTTGGGCTAATTGTTGAGAATCCCCCTGAACAGTGTAACAAGATTACAACTATGATTGCTCCAAATTGAGTTTGTGCTGTTAGCTTGAATTTGGTTGTTTTCACTGGCTTTTCGACTGGCGTTCCACAGCAGCAAAACATGGTGCATTGGTGATCATATTAGCAACATTGAATCTTCAAGAATAATTCTAAAGTCTGTGAGTGTTGTTTCGGGTACCATTATAAACTAAAGATGGTATGACATTTTGGGAAACAATCACATATTGGGCAGTTTATAATCAGATAATTACATGTACATAAATATTAGCACACAGTCTAAGAGGTCATGACGAATAACTTAGCTTGTGCTAAGAAAACATGTCTGAACATGTAGCAGAGGCTAAGAAACACTAAGTATGGATTAAATCTGGCCTCTTTTTAGCTCCGCTGTCGACTTTGTCGAGCGGAGCTTATCATATGAGTGATTAACCGTCGTCGTCCGGTGTCTGTCGTCCGTGTCAATGTTTTACTTGTTCGACTTCTTCTTGAAAACTACAAGCCTGAATGCTTTGATACTTGGTGTATATGTACCTTGGGTAGACCTCTCTGAGATTTGTTCATTTCATGATCATATCTTCAATTCTCTAATTTTGGTGAATATTTTTGGCATTTTTGGTAAAAAGTGATATTTTCGACTTCTTGTTAAAAACCGCAATTCCAATTGCTTTGATATTACATATATAGGTACTACATGTGGACCTCTCTCAGATTTGTTCATTTTGTAATGATATCTTCAATTCTCTAATTTTGGTGAATATTTTTGTCATTTTTGGTAAAAAGTGATATTTTCAACTTCTTGTTAAAAACCGCAAGTCCAATTGCTTTGATATTACATATATAGGTACTACATGTGGACCTCTCTCAGATTTGTTAATTTTGTAATGATATCTTTAATTCTCTAATTTTGGTGAATATTTTTGTCATTTTTGGTAAAAAGTGATATTTTCGACTTCTTGTTAAAAACCACAAGTCCAATTGCTTTGATATTACATACCAGTATATAGGTACTACATGTGAACCACTCTCAAATTTGTTCATTTCATGATGATATCTTCAATTCTCTAATTTTGATGAATATTTTTATTATTTTTGGTAAAAAGTGATATTTTCAACTTCTTGTTAAAAACCGCAAGTCCAATTGCTTTGATATTACATATATAGGTACTACATGTGGATCTCTCTCAGATTTGTTCATTTTGTAATGATATCTTCAATTCTCTAATTTTGATGAATATTTTTGTCATTTTTGGTAAAAAGTGATATTTTCTTCTTGTTAAAAACCACAATCATTTATGGTGAAAAATGATATTTTTGAATTCTTGTTGAAAACAGCAAGTCCCATTGTATTGATACTATGCATATTGTTCATTTTCTAATGATATCTTCTGTTCTTTAATTGAAATGTGCATTGCTAACAGCGGAGCTATCTCAGCCGAGAGGCTGCTTGTTTTAAGACTTGGTCCAGATCATTAGTACAGGCTAACAAAGTATGTGTGAACACTTATCTCAGGCTTAGCTCAGGCTTAGCTCAGGCTTAGCTCAGGCTTAGCTCAGGCTTAGCTCAGGCTTCCTCAGGCTTAGCTCAGGCTAAGTACCCAAACACCATTGTATTCAATGTTAATTTGGAAGATCTACTATTATATTCATAATTATTTATTTAGGTATACTGTTTCCGACATGGCAATCAACACAAGCACACTTATAGATATTGTTCTCAAGAAAAAATGAACTGACAATGACTTCCTGTTATTCTGCAATCTGCACATTAATATCAAATAAATTTGTGAAACTGTAATCTTCTTTGTAATAAAAAATTAATAATAATAAGAATATATTTTTGGTATTTATTTCAGATTGTAGACAATTCATTTAACATCTCAAAAGGAAGCCATTCAAACATTGACAGTTACTCTGCATTTTGGGACAATATGAAATTATCACAAACACCTCTCGCAAAAGAACTTGGTAAAAGAAATGTCACTGATGTATATTTGTGTGGCCTTGCTTTTGACATATGTGTCAGTTTCACATCTATTGACGCTGCAGAGCATGGATTTCGTACAACGGTTATTGAAGACGCCTGCCGCAGTGTAGATTGTACTGATGCTTTAAAAATGAAGAATAAAATGAAAGAAGCCGGATGTGTGATTGTCAATTCACAACATGTAAGTAAATCTATAAAGCAAGGTACAGTGTTTATAGTATGTTAGTCTCACAACACGGGAGTAGTGGGGTCTATCCCCCAGCTGAGTGTTCATTCAACACTGTAAAATATAATTAAATAGCTACATGCCATTTTAGCAAATTTGACTCCATGCATGAATTAACAGAATCTTAATTTAGCTTAAAGTGTTAACAATCTCATTGTGAAAATTTTTTTTTTTTTATTTAGGAACATCTTGAATTACCAAAATTACAGATTAGCTAGAATAGCTCAAATATTGTTAACAGAAAACAAGAAATAAGATAAGCGATATAAGCACTCCTATAACTTCAAACCTTTGATCAAGATCTGAAGCCAATAAAATATTACGTCAGTTAGTCCAAAGTTATCAAAACAAAAATAATGCAAAAATACATAACAGGCAAAACTTTGCATTCACATTTTGAAAGGAAAGTTGTACTAAAAAATATATATTCTGTATTTGACATACAATTCATTCGACAAAATGTCTTTGTTTATATATAAATTTTGAAAATAAAAATTCATATTTTTATGATTCACTTTTCAGCTAGCTAGTAGCTCGTTCTGTTTTATTTTATTTATTCTACAGTGAGTACAACAATGTGAAATTCTTTTTAAAATGGCTACAGTTGTGACGAAACGTGAATGAGTTAATTTGTTGTTGATAAACAATAGTTTTAATACCCATAATTCATGTTTTGAATTTATACAGGTTAACTCAAATCAAAATATTATTCAAAGTTATTCAGATATTTTAGTTTAAAAACAAATACCTCATCTCAGTAAAAAAGTGCTGTGTTTAGATGTGAACAGAACAATAAAACATGCAAGATAACAGAAAATACAGAAGTATTTTGTACAGGTATCTCTGTCAAAAATTAATCAATTACTGAGACAAATATGAACTTCCTCAGTATATTCATTGTGCATTTCTGTATTATTTGAAAAGTAAAAAGAGCCCTCTAGGAATAACTATCAAGTTTAGCTTATGCTTTGTTTGAAAATCAGCTTCAGCCTTGAAGTATGTATCATGTTTCTAACAATAGTTAGTTGGTGTGGAGTGGATAGAGAAGTCAACAGTAATGTTGTCTCCTGAGAATCTACATTCCCATTACATTTTCCTGTGTATTTTCAGAACACTTTTAAAAGTGTTCAACTTAGCTCATAATCAGAGATATATATTACATACATGAATAATCCCTGTTTCAGTTCTAAAACATGACAATGCATATTCATATAAAAACAAACTATGATAAAGGAAATAATATTATATAACAAATGGCAAGGTTACCAGAGTTTAACTATGTTTATGGATTTGTATTTTCAGACAAAATTTTGCAAAAGTCACTTGCATCGTATTGAATCCAAATGTAAACCACTGCAAAATGGGGCACACAAAAACATCTATGTTTGTTTATCCCATTTTGATGTGAATGGATGGTTTCGTTTGTGAAAGCATCATTGATGAGGGAAATAGTGTTACAAGCTGATATTTTCAATCGTTGTGAAAGTCAATAATTAGTTCTTGTACAAATTCAATTAATTTATTGTCAAATGTATGCCTTTTTGATGGTACTTTATAAATATACAAGTATTTGATTGTATTGTATTGATTCAATCAGTATTTATATTTAATTGTCTTTAGTCCGGCACTTGACCTGGTTATGTTAATGTATAGTGGGATGTTTACCTACAACTAAGTTTAAAAAACAGTACAGGAATGGTGAAAAAACAGTAAATTTGGACCAACAATAAAAATATACATATAATGTTACATAATCAGAGATTTTTTAGGAAAATTTTCTTTTTCTCATTTTACTTCCTATCGCTACCTTAAAGTGTAACAGAATTGGGACAATTGACTTTTTTTGTGTGCAAAATTTATTTATAAACAACATTATGAAAAAAAATCAAGTGAAAAGGGTATATAAATTGGGTAAACAGTCAATGATATTCCGAAATCGCGCCACGCCCCCCTCTCCTATCACCTTCGAGTTTTTTCGGCATTACGAGTGTAACCGAAATGGCGCCACCAACGGGAGCATAAAGCATGAGCTAGCTAGCAGACAGGATTGTTTATCATTTTCCATACGCACGCGTTTCGTAAACATATACAACGAGTTACCAAGATCGAGAATTCTTACGAGTTACCATCATATACAACGAGTTACCACGATCGTTTTCATGGGGAAACGCTGTGTTGTTGGCGGGTGTAGTAACACACACGGCGATCGCGTAAGTCTTTATGGGTTCCCAAAAGATTCGAATTTATGACATCAGTGGACCAAAGCCGTCAAGAACACCAGGAAACATTGGGATGGACCTTCTCCATATACCGTTATTTGCAGTGTCCATTTTACGCCCGAATCATTTGTTGATCCACCATCTGGATTCGTTATGAATTATTTGGGTTTCAGGAATAACTGTGTAAATAACCAGAAGAAGAATATTTTCCATGTAGAATATGAATATTAATTTGCTTGAAAAGTTTAGAATGTATTCATGTTATTATGCCAGAGTCGAAATAACTAGATCGATCGTGGAACAACAACAACAAAACACAAAATGGCGATTGGAAAATGTAAGCACTGGACGCATTCACCGTTCACGTACTTTGTGTCTTTACATGATTTCTTCAGAAGATCAAGAAACTGAAAATTGCACACTGATATGTGTTTAGAATTTGGATGAACAAAAGACAGAAACTGGAAACCAAGCCGGTCACGATGTTCAAACTCTGTGTCACGGTCATTTTGGGAAGGTACACGATCACCCACATCGCGTACTTTTCTTGCAGGTTCAAACCTGTATGGGCCAATTTGTTCCTGGCACTCTAAAACAAAATCGTGACATCTCTCATTGTCATCATACTCTTCGATTTCATAACTCTCGTCAGACGATAACATAAACTCCGTGTCGCTTTCCGAGCACTGCATACGTATAGCGGCCATTGTGAGACGATGACAAGTTCCCCCCGTGACGTCACAAAGTACCCTTGTATGCTAATTAGGTACTCTAGTTGGAGCCTCGCTCTGAGTCGACCAAGAAACTGAACGTGGGCGTGTCCTTATCCAGAACATTATTATTGATCGTTTACTTAATTTATGTACATTTTTCACTTGATTTTTTTTCATAATGTTTTTATAAATAAATTTTGCACACAAAAAAAGTCAATTGTCCCAATTCAGTTACACTTTAAATCAATTTGGTAAGTAATATATCTCTATGTTCAATTCAGGTTCCCGATATGGTAAATGTCAATGATCGCAGACCAGACCTTGGTTACCAAGCTGCTATCAATGTTGCCGTGGCAAAGAAAATCATCAATGCATAATGACCAAAAGAAGAGCATATAAACGAATCTGTTAAAATGAACAGTACCGGTAACAATCAATAACATTTAAAATAAAGACCTGCTTATTCTCTTCTGTACATATACAGCTTCAGTGAATTTGTATGGAAAAGCTGATATTTTAGCAGGTTTCAGTCAATGTCATTTCTCTTATTTTTGTTAATTAAAACATAGCCTTTCTAATATAGAATCAAAGTTTTGTAAATTTGATTATTTGTGATTCCCAGTTCAGTTTTAAAGCATTCCAGACGTAATTGATGTTGTGGTTGTCATAGCATTCTAGTTGTAATTGATATTGTGGTTGCCATAGCAATCTAGTCGTAACTAATATTGTGGTTGTCATAGCAATCTAGTTGTAATTGATATTGTGGTTGTCATAGCAATCTAGTTGTAATTGATATTGTGGTTACCATAGCATTCTATCTTCGTTTTAGTTTTTGTGTCATCCACTATATCTATTTTCTGCAATGAACGATATAATTATTGTAAATCAAAATACTTTGACAGCACTTATAGAATATTGACATAAGAGACCCTGGCTTATTTATGACATATAAATATTGACCAAATCCAAAGAAGACTTCAATGTGACATATAAATATTGACCTTATCTAGAGAAGACTTCAATGTGACATATAAATATTGATCTAATTTAGAAAAGACTTCAGTGTGACATATAAATATTGATCTAATTTAGAAAAGACTTCAGTGTGACATATAAATATTGACCTAATCTAGAGAAGACTTCAGTGTGACATATAAATATTGACCTTAGAGAAGACTTCAGTGTGACATATACATATTGACCTAATCTAGAGAAGACTTCAATGTGACATATAAATATTGACCTAATCTAGAGAAGACTTCAGTGTGACATATAAATATTGATCTAATCTAGAAAATACTTCAGTGTGACATATAAATATTGATCTAATTTAGAAAAGACTTCAGTGTGACATATACATATTGACCTTATCTAGAGAAGACTTCAGTGTGACATATTAATATTGACCTAATCTAGAAAAGACTTCAATGTGACATTAATATTGACCTAATCTAGAGAAGACTTCTTTGTGACATATAAATATTGACCTCATCTAGAGACTTCATTGTGACATATAAATGTTGACCACATCTTGAGTTCAAATAGTAGACAATATATTGTAATGTACCATTTGAGATATGAATATTAACCCAAATATAAAAAAAATATTGTATTACAAGATATAAATAATTACTTCTTTTAGAGAAAAATTGTCCTTTGAAATATAATTATTGACTCAAACCACAGACTATTGCCACTGCTATGAATGCGATATGGTAGTCTTGGTTGGTCAGTATTTTTATTTACATGATTGTAAAGTGCCTTTTCTAAATTATAAATCTGGTTTGTATAGCGAGCCATTTTAATGACTGCAATTAATATATATATATATATATATATATATCATTTTTCAAAAAATATTGAGATTTTTATTTTTTTCTTGTGCTCCTGTTTCTAAGTGTACACATGATGAGCTTGATGAGCCGTCTTAAGACTGAGTGAAATATACATGGTATATATGTAGACAGATTTTCAGTAAAAATCATTTGAATGTATCAAAAATATGAGATTAAATGATGTAATTATTTCAAAATACAGCTTGGGGTGTGTCAATAGTATGGTTTTCAGGCATCCTGCCATTATTTTTGGGTTAGGATAATGCATTTATCACATTCTGGTTGCTTTTGCATCACCGAGTGTTCATTTTCAGGTTGTGTGTGTTTATTGCCTTACCCTTACTCTGGAATGCACAAATATTGCAATCTAACTTTTATGATCCTTTCCTCATGGCCAGTCAATTAGATCCCAATTGTGGTGCAGAAAATACACAATGATAATGTGTGATGCAAGCATGAAAAATGGGTAAAAGATGAGTGAAGTGGATTTCATCGATGTATGGATGCATTTGTATGTATGACAGACTGAATGAAAGCCAGACTGTATTGGCATTAGATTTTACTGTCTCTGGTGGAATGACTGTGTTTGACAAACTAGGTACAGTAATTTACATAGTATTGTAGTACACATTCGTACATATACATATTGCAAAACTAGTCGACTATGTTTTTACTGTTAACCATGTCATCTGTACTTTAACAGATATGTTTATTTTGTGTAAACTATCTACCAACTAAAAGTTTGATGAATAAAATATTTATTATTTCCAATAAAATTTGACTTCATTTCGTTTTTCACTTGAAAGTTTGGCACAATTGCAAGAGAATGTTTGCAACAATAGAAAAATACACTACAAATTATTGATCTTTCAGATTATTTTGATGAGTGAAATGTTCATTCAAGTCTGTGACAAAACCTGAATAAAAATTCAAAGTATTCAAATTTATTTCAAAGGAAACAATCGTTTGTGTCAAAAACATTCTGAACCTGTTTACAGTGGTGAAATTTGTTCATGTGTTGAAAGTAGTCTGTGATATCGCTGGAATTTGGTCTGAACAATTTAATGGGAACGAATCAATAATGAATCCATATCGGATAAAACATGAACATTTTAATAATATGAGAAGTTGACCAATACAAACTCTAGATTAAACTTAAATAATCACCCTTCCTTAGTTTCTAATAGTCACCCTCTAAGGTAACTAAAACATGTTACATCATACAAATTGCTATTAGACACCACCCCTACTCGCACACATTAAAGAGATATCAATAACCAACAAAAGGATTGCATGCAAGGTATCAACAAGTTTTGCGTTCAAATGGTCAATGCTGAATTGGATGAACTGGTTCTTAAACATGGAATTGGAATTATTTTAAAAAGAATAATTAGTCTATTGCTACAACAAAAGTCAAATTTGCAATTAAATAAAAAAAAATCATGTTCAATTAAAAAAATGTCACCAACAAACAAATATGTTTTCAAGCAATTATAGTATGAATATAGAAAAATCAGGATCATTAAGTCGATCTAATTTCTCATCAATACTAGTATCTGTGTTGTTTATCCAAGCTTTTGATAAATTAAACATTTTACTGGCCTAAACCACAGTCCATCTATCTGTGCATAAACTATGGTCTGAAAAAAAAAAAAACTTCACGATGTAATTCTGACATAGCTAGTAGAATATACAGGTAACCTACAATTACCTATCTATGTACTCGTTCCATGCCTGACTTTTAATAACTCTTTTCGAATGCTCTTTTCGATATCAAATTGCAGAAAAATTGATAATTTATAAATATGTCAACCTATCTTTGGATCAATGTCAATCATCGGATATATTCCATATTAGGCCAAAAAACAAACAAACTTATGTTGCCCTTAAGTCGGAAAATTGAAAAATTTAGTCGGTCGGTTAGATTTTTTTTTTCAGAGAAATACAGATCAACCCGAGGTTCTAAGTCACCACTTATCCCCTCGGGGACCCTGGGAATCAAACAATGGTCCAGGATCGTTAATTTTTAAAGAAAACACTTTTTTACTGCTTAAAATGGTGCGTTTTTAAAATTTGGGCCTATTTAAAAAAAAAAAAAAAAAAAAAAAAAACGCGACCCGATATTCCATATTTTTTGGTCGGCCACTGAGGGCAACAAAACAATTTTTTTTTTGGCCTTATGTGTGATGTAGTTCAAATTGTGCAATAACAATCATAATGGAAATGTATGTATGTATTAGATAACCCCTGAAGATGAAGCTATCATCCATGTATTGCTAGAAGACTGAAAGTATGCGAAAGTGCGCAGACCGAATAGATAAACAGTGAGTACAGTCAGAAAAATGTTGCTCACCAGATCTGATAAGTAGTTATTGAAAACAATTCCAGGGCACAATCTCCCATGACACAGATAAGAAAATCAACTTTTTTTTGTACTATTTGTATTTGAAAGTCAACGACTTCGTCAAAATGTGTTATCAAACATACAAGGATATACAAATGACATTTGTGTATGTGAAAAGTTTCCCCTCTTGATTTCAAAGATTTCTTACCATTCCCTACATTCAATACAGTAATGATGTTCCCACCATTCAATGCAGTAATGTATTATCACCTTTGAATACAGTAATGCATTCCCACCATTCAATACAGTAATGCATTCCCACCATTCAATACAGTAATGTATTCCCACAATTCAATACAGTAATGTATTATCACCATTCAATACAGCAATATTTCCCGACCATTCAATACAATAATGTATTCTCAACATTCAATAAGTAATGTTTTACCACCATTCAATACAGTAATGTTTTCTCACCATTCAATACAATAATGTATTCTCACCATTCAATCAATACAGTAATGTATTCTCACCATTCAATACAGTAATGTATTCTCTCTATTCAATAAGTAATGTATTCTCAACATTCAATAAGTAATGTATTCTCAACATTCAATACAGTAATGTTTTCTCACTATTCATTACAGTAATGTATTATCACCATTCATTACAGTTATATTTCCCGACCATTCAGTACAATAATGTATTCTCAACATTCAATAAGTATTGTATTCTCACCATTCAATACAGTAATGTATTCTTACCATTCAATACAGTAATGTATTCCCACCATTCAATACAGTAATGCATTCCCACCATTCAATACAGTAATGTTTTCTCACCATTCAATATAGTAATGTTTTCTCACCATTCAATACAGTAATGTATTCTCACCATTCAATACAATAATGTATTCTCAACATTCAATACAGTAATGTATTCCCACCATTCAATACAGTAATGCATTCCCACCATTCAATACAGTAATGTTTTCTCACCATTCAATATAGTAATGTTTTCTCACCATTCAATACAGTAATGTATTCTCACCATTCAATACAATAATGTATTCTCAACATTCAATAAGTAATGTATTCTCAACATTCAATACAGTAATGTTTTCTCACCATTCATTACAGCAATATTTCCCGACCATCCAGTACAATAATTTATTCTCAACATTCAATAAGTAATGTTTTACCACCATTCAATACAGTAATGTATTCTCACCATTCAATACAGTAATGTATTCTCACCATTCAATACAGTAATGTATTCTCAACATTCAATGCAGTAAAATATCATACCATTCAATACAGTAATGTATTCTCACCATTCAATACAATAATGTATTCTCACCATTCAATACAGTAATGTATTCTTACCATTCAATACAGTAATGTATTCTCACCATTCAATACAGTAATGTATTCTCAACATTCAATGCTGTAAAATATCCTACCATTCAATACAGTAATGTATTCTCACCATTCAATACAGTAATGTATTCTTACCATTCAATACAGTAATGTATTCCCACCATTCAATACAATAATGTATTCTCAACATTCAATAAGTAATGTCTTACCACGATTCAATACAATAATGTTTTACCACGATTCAATACAGTAATGTATTCTCACCATTCAATACAATAATGTATTCTCAACATTCAATAAGTAATGTCTTACCACGATTCAATACAATAATGTTTTACCACGATTCAATACAGTAATGTATTCTCAACATTCAATACAGTAATGTATTCTCAACATTCAATACAGTAATGTATTCTCAACATTCAATAAGTAATGTCTTACCACGATTCAATACAATAATGTTTTACCACGATTCAATACAGTAATGTATTCTCACCATTCAATACAATAATGTATTCTCAACATTCAATACAATAATGTATTCTCACCATTCAATACAGTAATGTATTCTCAACATTCAATACAATAATGTATTCGCAACATTCAATAAGTAATGTCTTACCACGATTCAATACAATAATGTTTTACCACGATTCAATACAGTAATGTTTTACCACGATTCAATACAGTAATGTATTCTCACCATTCAATACAATAATGTATTCTCACCATTCAATACAATAATGTATTCTCAACATTCAATACAATAATGTATTCTCAACATTCAATACAATAATGTATTCTCAATATTCAATAAGTAATGTCTTACCACGATTCAATACAATAATGTTTTACCACGATTCAACACAGTAATGTATTCTCACCATTCAATACAATAATGTATTCTCAACATTCAATAAGTAATGTATTCTCAACATTCAATACAGTAATGTATTCTCACCATTCAATACAGTAATGTATTCTCACCATTCAATGCAGTAAAATATCCTACCATTCAATACAGTAATGTATTATCACCATTCAATGCAGTAAAATATCCTAGGAAGGAATAAAGTGATAATCATTTCCGAATAAACATAAATGTTCAAATGTAAGGAAATGTGTTAACCTTCACAATATACACACACGTCGCCAAGACAATAACGTAAAATTTTCTCATTGAAATTCATTGCACACCACTTCTATTTTGTACCACCACGTGATGTGAAAATGACATACAAGGCTCCCGGGTGTAGTTCCAGGGTAACCCAGTTCAACACACAACGTTTCATACATATACATGGCACAGATTGGGATACTATTTAAGAACACTTTAGCAGTGATGTCGCAGTATGAAACCATGGCAACTCAAATGTATCTAGGGGCGATAATCATACATTTCTTCAATTAAAGACAGCTTCGTTCGAATTGATGTAAGTTGTATACGAACATAGCATACAAAGGAATTATACTCTGATGTTCAATGCTATACATGACTATATTGCTCAAATCATGAGGTATTCACTGTGAACGTAGAACGTCTTGCAATTGCAACTAAATACCACAGGGATCGCCCGTGCTTGTATATATGCAGATAGTCTCAGTCTTGAATTGATTTGAAGTAAATTGCATTACCGTAAAAACTAGGAATCCCCGTTGTCACTAAATGTCATGACGAGGATGTCACTGATAACGTAGCATTGTCACGACGCGTCAGTTGTATAATGGAACTCACAGAGTACTCATTTATTATTTGTAATATTAATTACATCTTGATTCATTATCGGGTTTTAATTAATTGGTTCATGAAAGTGATGCTTGTGTTTACATGTACAATTTTTATAGTACAGGGCATAACAAATGTTTTTATATGTACATTTTAAATTGTATGCCAATTCCAGTAAGTATATTCGAATGTCAATACAAATAATAAAAAAATACGTCACACGGACAACTTTAACTAATAATTGAGTTAGAAAGTCTCGACATAAGACCTTTTCTTGTGTCTACACCCACCTACACAGTCATATTAAGTTCCATTATCCATGCCCACTTCTGTTAAAAGGTTAAACATATATTATTCATTCCCGGATAAGACATGTTTAAAGATCCTACATAAAGAAGAACGTAGTCATGCAATTTTTTATCAGTGTTGCCTGATACATACATTTGATACTAATTCATCATGCGCACTGATTGTTTCTGTATTTACAGTGACTAACAACTACTGCAGATGCGTAGTAGTGTTTAATTTACGATAAATACAAATCCAATTTTGTCTTCAACACGTACTACTAAACACAAATATATAACAACTAAGAAAGGACCTGCTATAACGAAGGTGATTGCTCAATAGATGTCGTCGTAGACGACTTACTCTTACTGTAAACACACATTCAACCACATAGTGTAAATGTCCTCACAGTTCCCCCCCCCCCATTCACCTTTGTCATACGTTCTACTTCATCCGAGTAATGAGGGCTCCTCGCATCATTTCCCGATATTAATAATAAACCACGCCTACCAAGTAGACACTTCATATTCGTTAGAGACAGCGTACTAGTGGTTGTAATGATCATGCTGTGATTGTATTGAATCTACGATTGCTCGGAGTGTTGCCATGGAAATATGTATTCGCACTAATTGTACATTGTTGAGTGCGTTGTACTATGTATATCTATATATTGAACATTTTCACTCGGCCGTTTACTTTACGATGAGGTGAAGTGTAAATCGGGATGTAATATTCTTATCCGATACTTGAGAGGAAATAATTAACAGAAGAGTCATCCCACAGTGTAGCTGTAGCCACGAACAACTGAGACACATATCAAACCACACGGCCAATAATTTACTGTATTTACAGAGAATGCAGTAATTTGGAATTATGAGAGATCGCTGAAATATTCGTTAACAAATTTGCAAGCTAGACACCGAGAGAGAACAAAAAATGCATCAAAGGTGTTGCAAAGAAAACTGTTAGATGCACAGGCTAGACACTTGGAGAAAATTGCTCCGCACAGAATCTTATAGCTACCACCATGAGTTCGAGTGCGTGACCCCGTATGTTCAATAATATAATTATATATATATATATTGAATAAGTAAATAAATAAATAACTTTATATATAAATAAATATAAGTAAATAAATAAATAAGTAAATAAATAAGTAAGTAAATAAATAAATAAATAAATAAATAAATAAATAAATAAATAAATAAATAAATAATATTTCTAGAGTTTCTGTTATCATTTTAAGCAGCAATAACGGATGTGAGTAATCTACTGATTAGTTTTACTGGCGTTATCCACGAACAGCGCCTGAAGCTTGCAACGCGCTCATTTCATAAAAGTATGCAAATAGGCAATTCGACGAACTCCATGGTATACGACCAATTAGCGAGACATGCTTGAAAACATGTCACTATGGCAATTAGATACAACCACCAACCGATATATGTTCCTTCGCATACCATCTGTGGATGGCTAAGGCACAGTTTTTTTCATGTATATATTTCGCATAACAAGGGTAATCGATTTATATACGCCACATCTTGTAATATATGAGGTAGTGTAATTTATTAACATACTTAAATCTTTCAAGATGGTAAACTACTCTATTACATAAGCTTGGCTCATGACGTTAGTCTCATAATAAAACAGCCATAGTCGTAGCACAGCACTACAGTGCGGCGCCAGTCTTTATGTAGTGTCAGTCGTCACACAGTTTTAGTCGCCACGCATCGTCACAGACGTTACATAGCGCCATGGGAGTCATGCAGCGCCACGGTCGTTGCATAGCGCTAGGGGCGTTACGCAGCGCCACATAGTGCAAGGGACGTCACGGTCACGCAGCGCCACTGTCGTACATAGCGCAAGGGCGTCACGCAGCGCCACAGTTGTTACATAGCGCAAGGGGCGTCACACAGCGCCACAATCTCCTTCCCAGAGGCCTTTGCGCTTTACGCAATAGTGCCTCTGCCACAGGCAGCCTTCAATTTTGTGGTCAATCACCTCACTACGCACGGTCATTTTTCCGCGGTTGTTTCATTTGAAACCGAACTACAAAAAATGGGAAAAAACGTACGTGACATCCGAACTATTTATTAATGTCAGACTTAAGTAAAAACGTAAATACGAACCATTTTATCGCGGACTATGTTTTGCAAGGTAATGTTACTGTAGTGAAATGGCGCACGTGATACACTAAAACTGGGGAGAAAAAACGTTCTGTTAACGTATATAGTTGGGAAAGAAACATTAAAGACTAATTTCACTGAAAGGAGTTTTCTAGCCTTTCCGTTTATCTTGTATTCTGGTGAATATTTCAATACTATTTCTGGCTTGAACGGGTTCGATTTTGCGCGTCTAACAGCCATAGAACACAAAGGTTCTAGTACGTTTATAAAGTTAGTCATTTATAGTAGAAACTAATGCTTTGGCATGTAGGAAAGGATCGTACTTTTCTAACGCAAGTCTTGTATATTTTAATCTAATTAACTGAACATTTTATTCGGAGTCGGGCGTGAAACGTCTTATTAAAATGATTAATGTAACCAAGTGACTTACGCCTAACTTTGTTAACCGACTGGGTCTTATAGTTCGAACATATTCGAATATGCAAATGAGTCATATGCAAATCTGCTTTGTGCAGTGATGATAAGTAACGCGTATCGAACTGTGCGGAGTTCGACAGCGCCACGGTCGTTACATAGCGCCAGGGGCGTCACGCAGCGCCACAGTCGTACCTAGCGCAAGGGGCGTCGCGCAGCGCCACAGTCGCATATAGCGCAAGGGCGTCACGCAGCGCCACAGTCGTTACATAGCGCAAGGGCGTCACGCAGCGCCACAGTCGTTACAGAGCGCAAGGGACGTCACGCAGTGTCACAGTCGTTACATAGCGCCACGCAGCGCAGTGCGACGACTGTGAAGTTTTAGATGTCTTTCAAGTCGACCATTGTGTTTGATTGTTTAGCCGTCTTTGATGAACGACTACATATCAGAACGATACTGACGCTTTAAATGAATTTCATGTCACCCATTCACGTCATTAAAAAACTTCGTCACTAGAGGGCGCGTTATATAGAAAATGTGTATTCATTCTCAGTCTCTCCCCGCTGGGACTAATCACATATGTAAACTTAAAATATTTGGATACAAATATGTTGGACTGAAAAGTGTATTGTAGCTAATTATTTTACCAAGGATAAGACTAATAAATTAATTATGTACAAATAAAAACATACTTTTTTCTCTATATACCTTGTCTATTACACATCATTAGAGGCATAAGTAAAGTACTAGCTAACTAGTACTAAAGTACTAGTACGGTACTAGCACTGTTTCGCCGATTGAAAAGGCCTTGCCATATACAATTTATATATGTACTGTGTCGTCAAACGAAAGTGAACATAACGGCACGAGAAATTCATTTATTTTCAAGTTCCATTATATGGGGTTCGGAACGGATTAAAAAGTCTGGTCGTCATGTGATGTTGACCACAAGCTGTGGACTGAGTTTATATAATTGAAAATTAAAAAAAAAAGTTTCGTAGGATTGATGTCAAATGAAATATGGGTCCAATGCGATGGATAAAATACTTTTAAAATACCTTGACGAATGTGGCACTTCATTCACATAGAGAAACGCATCGATCACCGGGGGGGTCCGACTTGTGGAAATACCTGGAACCCATGTCTGTGAAAGGGGTTTTCAAAATGACCATAAACACGTTTTAAAAGGTCGACATTTTGTACCCTTTTCACCCACAGCTAAAAGATCACGCACCTTGAACTCGCGCCTGATCTCGTGATATTTGAGCTTTCTAACCCTTCAGTGTAAGCACGGGTTGGTCATATGCCGTGATCGCCCGTGATCGAGGGTCGTTAACCAGGGGGTCGGACGTTTTCCTCTTGCGATCATTGAATTCCTTAAAGCAATATTTTGACTGAAATGGTTACCCTAAACGCGTAACACGCGTTAACTTGCTTTTCTTTGCGCGACCCTGCTGAATCTAGAACAATGCCCTGGGTAATGCGTGTAAATATCAGGAAAAAAAAATACTTCAAAACGTATAAAAGTATCTTCAAGAATTCCTGCGTTGAAATCCAGTGCAAATATTAACAGACAATGGCTACAATTCGTATTTGCATATATTTTAACTTGAGGTTGAATTCTGGCTGAACCAAAGACACTAGAAAATCCTTTCTAGTGTCTTTGGCTGACTGAACCCAGGGTATGGACTGGATAAGACAGTGCAATGAATGCGGTAATACATGGCGATGACAGGTATCCCATGATTGGTATATCGTGCACTGATATCATAGTATTACAGTGGGTGGAATTCTTAAACCTGTTGTATTTCTTATAGCTGATCGGCGCGACTGACGTCCAATAACGACGCGTAATCTGGCAAGACTGGTACGCTTGGAGACACGAAAGTAAAACTCTTGTTTCCCAAGTTTTTCGAATCTTTCAAAATTTTATATCCGAACATGGACATAATTCGTTGGCCACATGCATTCTCTATCGCATTTATAGCATATGCAGTAAGCTTAGACCGCCAAGCCTGTGAGGTCGCTTTCGAGTTCCTCTTTGTCTGGTACGGGTATTTATGCTTGTCCTTAGTCTGGGGCTCTTCTCCGGTATTTTTCCCAATCCATTCATAAACATTTGGATGTATAGGAATATTCATGAAATTAAATATCTCTTTCGCGGTTTTAAACGGTTTTTCGGCGAGGTCTTCATACCTGACTAATTTGTAGTTGTTACGCACCCAAAAAGGGCCGTTGAAACCTTCTTGGGCGTTCCTTGCCATCCACTGGCACGTATCTCGGGTAGTGTGTATAAGCTGTGGGTCCATCATCACCCCGCCCATCCCGTAGATTCGCTTATTGGTCAAGTATTTCAACTTCAGACGTGAATGTACCATTCCGCGTGGGTCTCTTACCAAATGCAAAATTTTGATATTTTGTGAAGCGTTTCTAACGTACTGCCACATGTCTCGTATATTCTCGACACGGATAGTTTTTAGTGAAAAATGCCGCTGGTTGTTGCATAGTTCTCTGAAAGTTTTGCGAGTAAAACCAGGGCTAATTGAGTTCGATTGTTGTAGTCCCATCCATTTCTCTCGATTCAGATACTGTACAAAATAATCAGACGTGTCGCAGTTCAAAAGTCTGCCAAGAAGTCGGATCATCTCGGATGTGAACTTCCGTTTTTGCAAAACTCCGCTGCGGACCATTTGGTTGACAACTAGGAACGGCTCAAATAAATAAAAGAAATCTGGATGATGGTTGAACAACTCGCCCAAGAAAGATGAACCGGTTCTCATTTTAGCCAATATTATAACTTTCACACGGGTATTATTAGTAGAATTGTCTCCGTCTGTATCCAACGCATCGTGAAGATAGTCGCTCCAGGTTTCATGATTGAGTTCCAACTCAGGATTTATCGCACGATAAGGTTGACGGTCATGGAACGAATGAAATAGGGGCCTGCCGGGGTATTTGAAAAGCTGACGATGTCGGCTTAAGTCTGATTCGCTCCCGCGTAATCGCTGGATCATCGGTGAAACGTATTTCAATCTCGGTGCTATGGCGACAATAAGGAAGGCGACGGCCATAGACAGTAAGAAAAAGAACAAAGGCAGCGAGCTAACGCGACATATCATGATAATGTCAACCCCGGCGGACTTATATGTTATATGATTTATATGTTACAAAGATAAGACGACAAAAGAAAGTCTTGTTTCGGTGATCAGTGACACATGTATGTCGTAGCAGAATATTCATGACATTTTTTTCCGTAGTAGATAAATTATTCCCCTGCTTTGATCAAAAAAGTACTATAAATCCCATGATCTAAGTCAGCAAAGGATAGTATACGTCATCAGTATGTGTAATTTAAATGTCATAACCAGAAAATCTATCATACAACCATATAGTTAGTTTTCTTTAACGATATACCGAACAGTTTCTTTGAGCGATTTTCTCACTTCGACCGTGACCCCGCTAGTGCCCCGTCTCAGCTGTCGGTGGAAGCTATATTATATACGAACCATATAACGCCGCCGCAATCAATGGTACACAACGGCTCTTGAACTTGAAAGCATTCCCTGATTAGCGCTGACGGAGAAAGCACAGGTTACTACTTAATTCCCGTGAAATCAGAACGACCAGAAAGCTGAAGATGTCGGAGCAGGTTTCAAATGTTCCAACTACTAGAGCAGATTTGCAAATAAAGATCATAATGGCTGCCCTCTTTCACGCGTCTCACATGACTCGAGTATCCGTGTGTTTCGCTGGCAGCTAATATGGAGACATAATGCCTCCCCGGTGACGAACGTATATTTAGTTTCGACAACAGCAGGGGTGACTGAATTTTACACAAAACGGCTACAGAAGATGATATCTTAAACCCCCATCAGTAGTGTATCTATTGTTTCCTGAAATGTCTACGCGTGCGCTGATAGATGCGCGCGCACATTTACATCGTTGTTCCCGAGGCCATTCAATTAGCTTATATCGTCCGAGAAACTACCTATTAACGTTGATCACGGCTATGGATGTAATTATCGAATGAACAATGGGTAATATTTTATCTGATAAGTTTTTTGTATTTAACAACAGAAAATGCAATCATTGAAACGACCACAAAGCGTCGCATTTGGCAACCGGCACATTTATTATTGAAAGAAACATTTCCCCTGCGTACCGCTCATCATCGTGTTATCTGATAGTGTGTGACGTTTAACCGACCAATCAGTGTGTGCCGGTATTATTTAAATTGACTAATGTAATTTCCTGACGACTGTGTGTTTCTAGTGACGTCTGAAGGGTAATCCGTAATTTTCCCACGAAGCTTCACGATTCTGACAAACAAACGGTAAACACTACAATAACGTGATGGCAGTAATACAATTACTGTAAGTACACCTGCGGGGAAAACTTTCAGAAAGTGAACTTCCCTTTTGCGTCATGACGAAGAAGCCGTATATGAAAGTTATTTTCCACTACCCTTTTTGTCTGCGTATTGTGATTTATGTTGTCCACAATCTGAATAAAATAAGATCCTAGTTTGTGGACTATCCTCTTTTGCTTCTATTTTTTAAATATATATTTAATTTTATATTAGATTAAAATTTATTTGTTGGCAATCTTTTTAAAATTATACCGTGAAACCCGATCCACACAAGTGGCGATAGTTATTAAAATAAAATATACGCAATAACAAATGACAAATAATCAGAATATAGGCTAGTACAATGCGTCAGATTTTAATCAGAAATCTGGAAAGTGTATACAGCCACTATTTGTTACTCTGATATACGAATATAGATAAGCACAGCCCGATCAGAGGATGAAAAAATAAATACAGAAATATTTACATTAAATTTTCTGCAAAACTCAACTACGCGATTTGGAGATTTTCCAGAACATACTGAGTGATAATTACAATACCACGATGAAGTGAGGAAATTAAACGGTATTATAACAAACACTTTGTCAATGGAACTATTGAACACAATACTTAAATCAGTAAGAACGTTGTCATGGTAACTGGCATATATTAAACGATTGGTTATACCTGATTACATCAAATGGGACGGATACATCTGCATTCTTGACTCCGCGTCGGAAGCATTCACGTCATTGCTTTGTACGTCATTACACACTATATAAAACGTATACAAATAATGTCATACAGGCAAGACATAATGACTGACCAAGCCAGGCAATCCCTAAACACACATGATCATATTATACTAGTATATATACATTTTTATAACAATTCTTTGCTCGAGTATAAATTAGTAAAACAAGAAATGTAGTCACACAAGTAAATACATTTTTAAGAACTCAAATGAAACTACTTTTGGTTTCAGTGAATGTAATTTCATCACAGGCAAATCAGAATATTGTCCGCTAAACCTTTTTTTCTTGTAATAATAATAACATATTACTAGTATATACACTTTGTCCAAATACGTCCAAAAAATGTATAAATATTTTAATAATAATTTACTATTATTAGGTGACGTGTCACGTGACTTATTCATAATGTTCACGCGTCACTCATCTATAACAGTCACATTATGTTATCTATCATACATATTCTTGACATGTATATGCATATACGCATGATGACGTCATGGGTAGGTCACGTGTTCATTCCTGTCACTGTCTCATCCACCAGCTCATCAGACCGCCGTAGGTGTGACAGCTGGATTCATGACTGCCCCCATTACATCGTGAGTGGCGCTCTATACTGTACGTAGTCTGGTCTATACTGTACGGCGACACATGATGGGACGCTGAGGGCCCGGGCGTGTGAGGTAAACTATTACTGGATATACTGGATGTCGCCGAAGATATTGTGCCAATAATTCAACTTAGAAATACCAAGAGTCTAGAGTTTGAAGTAATACATGCGATATAACTTGTATAGAGGGCGCACTCACGCAGACATGTTTGACATTGATAGAGAAACACAACAGGCCAGGGGAGCCCATAAATTGTATGCCCATTCGCTATGCGGGGGGAGGGGGATCAGCTGGAATATTATACAAGGGATAACCAGCGAACTGGAAAAAACAGACGAAAACAATGTAAAATAAAATCTATAAAAAATAACAGCTTGAAGAATATTATTTGCTCCTTCAAATTTCACCAAAGACTTTATTTTACTTATATCGGCAGAATGAATGATCAAGAAAACTACACAAATTGACTCCAACCAATTAACGGTTATACAGAAAGCATGGTACAGTACAGCAAAGTTGGAGGCGGTGCCTAATTTGGGAATTTGTCAAAAAACAATCACAAGAATGATCACGGACGAGGCTAACCAAGTCGTAACTCGCTGTGAAATTTGAACGAACAACTAATATTCTTCAAGTTGATATTTTTTATAAATTATATTTTACATTCTTCTCGTCTGTTTTTTTTTCACTTTAAAAACATACGGTCTCGCTGGACATTTATTGCACTAGATTCAAGCCGACCCCCCCCCCTCTCGCTTGTATAGACTACGCTAACAATTGATTATAGTTCCTCAGTCTGAAGCAGTTGGCTTATGAGTTCTTCTGGCGTCTGCTAAAATACGAGAAGGGGAATATTTCAAATCTCAAATAAAATTTGTGTTACTCTTTCACCAAGTATTTCTCTCGGTGAACGACATGCCTGACAGACCACCTTATATCTCAGAAAAGTCAAGTTAATGATTTAGTTTTGAAACTTGAGGTCTCCGTGTAAACAGTTTACCGAGTGAAGGTTACTTTCACTCGGCTCAAACTGTTAGGACGATGCCATGATGTTACGGCTGTCATAATAAGTCACATGACTAAATGTTTAGTACATACAACATGTAGAGCAGTTTCACTGCCACAGGCTACGAATCTCCAGTGGTAATGTTATTCTTGAAACAGGTAATAATTTAATTTCCATTGATTAATTCCCACGTCGCGGTGAATTATATAGGTCAAATGTTACATTGACCATTCCGGTCAAGCAGTATACTAGTAACTAGTACGCAAACCTGCCACAAAGCCCGCGAGAAAAGACTACTGCTAATCGACTCGGAAGTAAAGAAAATACAGTGTATTTGAATTAAATTTGCAGAGATGATCAGTTCAGAAATGTTTATTCACACTCTTGTATTTCGACAATTATATGCCTTTCCAGGACTAGTTTAATTTGCAGTCTGTTGATATTGATTTAGAAAAATATATATTTTTAAAGATTTGCATCGACAGACGCACCAGACGCATTTTTAACAAGTTTATATTTGTATTGGTTGTGTATGTATAATAGATATTAGATTTTATAATCGTATCAGTTATTTATACATGTAATTGTATTTAATATTAAATAAAAATAAATACATCATGCTTGCAACATACGCAACGAGCCTGAGTTATTATTAGATGAATGTAAATACGCCATACTTGTAAGGTGTGAGTTATTGGTAAATAAATATAAATGCGCGTAAGAGTTAAAGCCACATGTAAATGCATACAAATACGCTATTATATTAGTAAATATATTTAAAATCATCAATAATTAAATCTAAATATATGTATATAACTGCAGGGATAGGATATAAAACATGTGTGTCGTCGAAACTATTTTCGGGGTGGCGAATGGTGGCCGACTTCCGACTTCTGACGTTGTACATAATACGTGTCGCATTTTTTGTAATTCAACTATTCTATTGTTTTACTAGAATAAATGTGAAAAAGTTGTCTCTTCTAGTTCCCTTCTGTTAACGATTCCACAAACATCTCAAGAATGACCACGTATCATTTTCTTTACTGAACATGAACAAATAGTTGTTAAGAATTGAGAATAGTTGATATCGTCACAAAAAGAAACAATCTAAATTATAGAGATTAACCCAAGATACATATTATTACAGTCCCTCTATCCCGGGACTGTGATATTATGTATCAAATCACTAGTATTCAAGAAGTCGTCGGAAATAGCAGTTTTGACAAAAAATACCCAAAACATTCACAAACATACAATATCGACACACAATCTGGGAGAGACCCACCAAACAAAGGTAGTAGTATACCAAACTTCAAAACACTCGGGCTATTGGTTTTCAATTGCAGTTTGCAATTCTTGAAGGACGGACGACAGTTAATCCGTAATCCGTTGCTGTGTCATCTTCGATGGCAGAGGAGCTAAAAATAACTAGTATTCAGTATTCGCAAATACAAAACTTGTTATAATTAGTGGTTATCATGATTATGTCGATAAAATAAGGAAAATATACAATAATTATTGTAAATTTTTAGTAAGCTTAAGAGCAAATCCTTACAACATACCATGATGATCATTGTTTCGCCTTGTTGGCGATCCGCTCCGCTAGGATTGCCCTTATAATCACTTTTGTCGTTTTGTGTGTGTGTGTCTCTGTGTGTACATTTCCAGTGTTCCAGTGTTCACGTATTATTTCTTCTGTGATTTTTTTGGCTTGGCCGATTTCGTTCAAACTTGGCAGGTAGGTCACACCTTAACCCTAGTTATAAGGAAAAATCTGAAAACATTTTTTGCCCCCACCGTTGCCATAGCAACAGCCAAAAAACTGATTTTTGGATAGCTTCGCGCCAAATGTATCTCCTCCTACAAATTTGGGATAAAACACTTCAAACATAGCTCATTCTACTCAGCTTGAGTGTGGGCACAAAGTTACCATTTGAATTTTTGATATCTGTTTTCATTACCGAGAAATATGACCCCAAAGTTGGGGTAACTTTTCACCAGCAACGGCTCGGCTGGTTTTGTTCATACTTCACAGGTAGGTCGTGCCGTCACTAATTGGAAAAAAATCCTGGCCCACCACTGCCATTGCAACATCCAAAAACTGATTTTTGAATACTTTCGCCCCAAATGTATTACCTCCTACCAGTTTTGTACACAGTCAGCTGGCATCGGTGTCGCTGGGTGTATATGATAAAGGGAAGTTGTGCAACCAAATTTGCCGAGTTCGCAGTTTTTCGCCAATAAAAAAATAACTAAGGCAACAACTCACGGTTTTTCAGCATTTTTGTAATAAAGACATTATTCTCTATCAATAATCCGCCCAAAACAGGAACATTTCTACTAATTCTTGTGTTTTTTAGACGTTTTTCGAAAAACCTGCTATTAGGCTGCAAAAGTAGAACATTCCGGAGGGGGCGAAACGGAAGAGCCAAATTTAACGCGTAAAAATAGAACGCGTATTTTGACCTCTATGCGGTCGTTGCCAAAGAGCCCTGCGTCCATCGCCTGGCGATGCTCTTCCGTTTCACCAGTTGCGTTTTTTGACTAAAATTTGGGCAGTACTGTCAGTCACGAAAATTGATGAATAAATTAATACACATAAAATATGAATCACGGGCTAATTCAATGGTCACCGAACACTCCACTACTAAACAATCTGTGGCAAGATAGTAGCGTACTGTATATTTGACCCAGATTTGACAAGCGTGGTACAGTTTTTTGCGCGTGTCCGTAATAACGCGCACAAAGGATTGTGGGACAGAGTCCTTTATTTGCTGGCATTCTTGACTTTTGACTGCAGTTCTTTTTTTATATTTTAGAGTAAATGCTTCTGATATGCTCTTAGGTTGCTTAATATCCGTCTGAAATTCTGGACTGTGGTCACATTTTTCGATTAGGAGTCGTATATTTAAATTACTCACTGTGACTAGTGTTTTGCATTATGAAGTATATTATTATGAAGGTCAACACACTGCAATTTAGGTAAATATTTACCATTTCATTATTTCGCTTTCCAGCATTTACGGGAAACTCTTCATTCTAAAAAATGCTATCGCAAAACGGTTGGAAATAATAAATGTAACAGCAGAATACGTCCTAGCACAGTCACTCTACTAGGAGAGAGTAACTGTGGTCCTAGTACTAAACTAAGTGACTTCTAAAGACTGAATGGTGTTTGCGAACTTCGTATTAGTTATAAACCGACGTCAGCTTCACGTTTATGTCACCATGGAAACAGCCAAAAAACATGTTGCTTGTTTTTGAGCGGAGCGGATCGCCAACCAGCCTACCGGCTTGTTTTTTATAATTTGTCACTATAAAACTTGTCAAAAGTTCCCTCCCTTATCTTCTGTATCTGTATAGATTATACATGTCATGATCATATGCATATTTAATTTGTTTGCTTATTTGCTAAAGTAATGCGCCATTTACGTTCGAAGTTAACACGATGTTCCCAAATATTCTGACTTTTACAATGACATGTACGCAATATTATTTACACTTTATTTAATGCCTTGTGCAAGTGTCCTCTGCAAACATTGCTCTTAGTAGAACGCCGGGAAGTATATCATACCGGAATAATATTGCACGTTAACGTTCGACATTAAATCCTGGCCTGATTCGCGCATGCGCGTCACACAAACCCAGAAGATTCGTCACATCAGAACGCGTCGACCGAAGGATTATTCAATGTGTGATATTGTTTGAATCTTCATTCTTAAACACATCTTATTAAATATATAAAAAAATGTAAAATGTAATTATGAATTTGTTTTATCTGTAAAGTGTAAAAACACATTTTTACTGTAAATGGAACTTTCATTTTATTCCTTGTAAAAACGTAAAATGCCCTTTCTTTTATGTAACCTGTGTACCAGCTCACATTAGGGGACGGTCTTTCGAGCGCGAATGGGGGGGGGGTCGTCCGAACTACGGGCATGTGCAGCAATTACTAGTACAACTTTAACGTTTTACCAGTGACATAGTTGCCGTGGTGGGTGTGACGTCACCGCTAATTATTTCATTGAAATTACGCCAAAAGACAAATACTAGTAGTTTCCGGAAAATATTACAATTCGCTTGGCCGTCCTTTAAGTTAGCCACGGACCAATTTATTATTTGCTGATGTATTATTATTCTGTATGACTGTCTTTATAATTCATTTATTTCCACACGTACATATATTCATTACATTTTTTTTTTATTTATTTACCTATGTTGACTTCTGCGTCGTTGGGGCATATCTAGCGAGATGAGAACAGCGCCCCCAACTACCAGTTCAAAGCTTCCTTTCAAAAAGGCTGATCACTAACCCTTTATGATTTTGTGACTAGTTTTGGTTCGTTTGTGCATATACCTTAGAAAGAGATCTCTTTCTAAGGTCTATGATTTGTGACTCCTTTGGCTCGTTTTGGGTCCGTTTTGCTCGTTTTGGAGTCGTTTGGCTTTGGTCGTTCCATGTTTTGTCAATGACGTCACCAGTTCCTGGAAATCCCCCTGCTGCTAAATTTAGAATGTTTCGTCATGACACACAAAATTCGAAAGAATATTTAGCAAACCAGGAACTTCAAGAAAAAAACATCAGCCGTAAATAAAATATAAATTTTCGTGAAATTAAACAAAATATTCAATTTAAAGTTGTTATGATCCAAGTGTTATTTAGGCAATCTGACGAATATGATTCTACTATATCATCGACATCGTCACATGACCATCAGGAAGCCATGTTCACTCAACGTGTTTTGGGAAATATCTCGAAGTATTTGTTGGCATAATTCCCGAAATATCCACTCACCAAAGAGATACTCTCTTTCTATATATATATATATGCTGAATCAGGTAAGCTTTCACTTTAGAAGTCTCGCCGTCATGTTCTTGGTTTTAATGTTGACCGGGAAACAAACTTGATCACGTAATAATATCGTATTTATTTTAATCATATTAGTTTCCGGGAACCATTTGAACATGGTGCCTAGATTCTTGACACACTGCTACTTTTTGTTACACTCAGACGGTGACGATATTCTGTAAAGATTTGTTCCGAAACTAGAAAGATAACTATGTGTTCAAATCTTAACAAAAAAAACATGGAGGTAAACAAATATTTGTTAGTTCCATGATAAAAATATGCTCACATCAAATACAAAGGTGTTTTTAAGAAAGAACCTAGTCAAAAGTAAAAATATCATTTTCTTTTTCTATATGTGACATTTCATTATATAAGGATGAATAAAATGAAATAAAAACATGGGTATAAAATGGAGTGAAAATAGTACGTTTTGTTTGTTTTAGGGCATTACTATTGTTTCCTATAGCAAGGATATATCTCAATATATCTAAAAATTGTGGCCAGTGAAATATAGTAAAAAATGATAGTGTTGTAAATTGATATGATAATATGTAGCAGGCACGCTTTATCATGAGGAAACTCTTTCGCTTTGCATAGTTTGTTAAACAACAACTTGAAACAAAATGGCGGCTCCCATTGACCGGAAGTACTCCGTTTTCAAATTCTTAGGGTATATAGATTCCTTCCATACTCTTCTGTACATACACATGTTATCTATAGAGCTTGCTTCGCGAGCAGCATTCGGTTGCTCTCGCCGCACTCGTTATATAATAATAATAACCTTATTACGCAACTTAACCATCTGTGGGTTTAGTAAGGTACGGTAAAAAATGATAACAAAAGACAAATAAAGTAAAATTTGATAATTGTTTATGTTTTGATATACATGTAATAACAATTCAACATTTTTAGTGAATTTATAAATGACATACGAGTTTTTATTGTGATTCATGGAAACTAAATTTTCATTTTATACATATTATTGATAGTTTTTTTTTTTTAAAGTTGAAAGTGAATTCAAAAAGTTCAAATACTGTAGATTACTAAATAGATTAATTGTTTTCAGATTTTGACACAAATTATTGTCACTACTGTATGAGCTAAACTATGTGCAAATGTCAAAAACGCAGGAGTACCATTCAACTTTCCTAACATGGTCACTTGAGGACTGAAAATTCATGATCAGTACTATTTAGTATTAATTTTCTTCTGATTTCTTATCGCTACATGATTACACTGAAAAAAAACCAGCTCTGAAGTAAGGAAAAAAATCAATAAATCATACTGGGCAAAGTATTTAGAGTTTTCAATGATGTCTGATTTATATCTGAAGTTCACCCTTCTTTCCAACACTTCAGTATCATATAATTGAAATTACACATGTAAGCACAACCTTTTCATTTCAACTGAAGTTATGTTCTCATGCACAGTCCCTCTATCAGATAAAAGGACTTACCGGTACTATATCTCATCTTAGAGCCTCTTGCATGTCCACCTCACACCCACCATTTTTTTTCAAAACTGCATCGATCAACCTTAAGTTTGAAATTATATATAAAATTACTAGCATTTTGTTTTATTATGTTTTAAAAATGTTATGATTCAGATTCAGCATTTGCAGTGGTTTAATGATTTGATCCAATTGTTATGCTCAATGTGTAATACATGTTTAAAGGTATAATTGGATATGCAAATCACTGATCACATGACCAGATTAATTATTTTTAGTAGTATAGTATATACTGTGTAATAGAGAGTGAATAATAGACTAATCTAGCATCAACAAAAATCAGATTTATTAAATAACTTCTAAATTTGCAATTTAATATATGGTCACAAACTTTACAAACAATGTACATTTCTATTTGCTATTTCTAAAATGCAATTTTTGTATGTAAACTTGAGTAAACTAGCCTGACGAGGTCACATGAGTTGCGCTCTCCGCGGTGCTCCAAACACACACCTGACAGAACGATGTAGTTTTTCACTTCCCCAACGATTTTTTGTCTGCACTAATCAAATTGCAGGAATGTCAGATAGTGACAACCATCAAAGAGTACCGTAACCATTTACGGCTGAATTTATTTCCGCCCAATGTTTATCATCTTGTTGAAAACAGTCTGTGATTTTTGCCGACAAAGCAAACATGGCTTTGATTGATGGTGTTGCCATAACCACCAAAATGAATATTCATTGAAACTCATTGCAAGAAGGCGAGAAATTTGCGAATTTGCAGTATTGATTTTGCCGATGAGACATACACTATTCTGTCAGACGTTAGTGAGGTCTGATGTCGTTCAGCCGACGAGGGCCTACTCACGCCTACAATGTAAACTGCATGTTTCTAGTATTATAAGCGTGTACAAGTTTACTTGTTATAGTGTCATTCAATGACACTCATCTCACAATGTTTTCATAGTGAGAAATCAAGGCACTTTACAGTTTAATGAGAACACAGTACAAGTCAAACATGAATGTGTACAAAGTGACTAACATACAAGGTATGTTTGTAAATGTAAAGCTTAGAGTGTCAGTTAAAGTTTACCCACGCCAATAATCGTAATCATGTATACGAGCTGATATATACTGTACATGTCAGGAGAAAATCTTACATCCATATACATGTACATGTATTTTTTAGTACTGTAGAATACTTTATTTTCGCTTGGAATTTATTTTCGCTATTTTCGCTGAAGGGATGATTCCGTGAAAATAAAATCCAGCGAATATACTTTTTTTTTCTATATTTTACATTCAACTTGTCAAAAATCAGTGAAAATAAATTCCATACAAAAAACCCAAAAAGTCTTTTCAGCGAAAATTAATTCCAGCTAAAATAAAGTATTTTACAGTAATACTTAATTAAATTTGTGATCAGATTTGCAGCCGTCTTTCTTTTCGGCCATATTACTTCATCTTAGGCATAATTAACATTTCCCCAAATTGCAACAGAGACTGTGTGTAGCATAGACAGTCACTGACACAGGTGAACTTCATTCACTATTTATTTTGATTCAACGTACCACAGATAAAATAACAAATACAACACTGTTGGCGCTATACAAAATATCGCCAACATGTATTTATCATGTTAGACAGTTATGCACTTAATCTAGTGGTATGTACTCATTGTTTTTGTTTTCCAGATTATCCTCATATAGTTTTCTCTAATGAGTTGTCAATCATGAAAGTAGGAATTGTGGAGTCATTTATTCATCAGTATCCTGGTGGTTATTAACTCTACAAATTATGACGTGGTTTCTTTTCATTTTGGTAAGTGTTTTTATTTAGTGTATATGAAATAATTCTTATTGTAAATTTTTGGCAAACGAAATAGTATGTTTTTAGCTCCACTGTTGACTTTGTCTAACATTCCACCAAATGAAAATGGTTAATAATAATAATAATAATAATAATAATAATAAGTGATGCAGATATGATCTCCTTTCTATAAACCACTATGGAGGAGCTGTCAAATTAACTTGTGGTGCATGTACGTGACATATATCATGCATTTTTATTTGTTTCTTTGTTGTTAAATGTGATTCTGCAACATACATTCACTACCGTAGTAAAGTTAACAGTCAGTATTTTACAAATATCTGTCCTCATGTATCCAAGTTGCCTTGTATATGTACTTAATAATAATAATAATAATAATAAGTGATGCAGATATGATCTCCTTTCTATAAACCACTATGGAGGAGCTGTCAAATTAACTTGTGGTGCATGTACGTGACATATATCATGCATTTTTATTTGTTTCTTTGTTGTTAAATGTGATTCTGCAACATACATTCACTACCGTAGTCAAGTTAACAGTCAGTATTTTACAAATATCTGTCCTCATGTATCCAAGTTGCCTTGTATATGTACTTACTAATAATAATAATACCCCGGTATGTATGCATTGTCATAGTTACATTACCTGGTACATACAATTACAATTTACCATGAATATTTCTCTGGTTGTTTTGAGATATTGCAATATTCCAAGAATGATTGTGAGATAGTTGTGCCAGCTGCAAGTGAGGATCTCACTTGATAGTGACAAATGAATCTTGTATTTTTAAATTGAATCCTATTGTGTTCTAATTAATTACAGGTTTTATTTTTGAGTGGTTCTTGCCTGGCTTGTTACCATAATCGTGACTGTTCATCAGGGTAAGAAATATTCCTCCTTTCTAAAAATGAATATAAGTCATCCTGTTTAAGTTAAATATTTGTTACTGATTTCAAAGTTGCTCACTGAGGTTTAACTTTTAGGTTGATTCTAGCCCCACGCTCAGGTCACTGGAAACATTCCGTCACGTGTCAATCATTTTTGAGGTGTGACAATAAACAATATTATCACAAGTAACTTGTCCTTTTGACAACTTTTATTCAGAGCATAATGCTGACATTTTTATCAATTGTAATTCTATAACTATTAACCTTTTCACCACCAGACTTTCTCATTGAAATTATTCTACACTTTTTTTCTTATATTCTTCAATATTTCTGGAAATGAACCCTAATTTTGGAGCCAACAGATGAAATTTGAGCCAATTTTTGGTTTTCAATGAAAAGAAATTAGATATTTTTGTTCCAATCAAAGATTTATAAGATGATGTGTATGGTAACTTTTTTTAATTTAAAAAAAAAATGTGCCAGGAGACAGTTCCGGACATTGAGTTTATTTATGTTAAGGTCGAAGTGTAAGTGCTGACATATTAATATTGACATGACAGGGCTGTGAACGCTATCTCTCTGTCGAATGGCAATTCAATGCACTGTCCTGGCTTCAATCAAGACGATCAAACACAAGCTCATGGGGACCTCAACCGTGGTCCTTAAAGTTCTATCTGTTAGTGAATAAATCTCCGCCAGTGGATTATTTATTTATTTATTTATTTATTAACACACAACATCACAATATCTGTTTTATTTAGCCTTACTCTTGTGTTAAGATTGGTAGATGCAAGGTCATGTAAAAACTACTATGCTAGCAGTGTATGAAACATTTATGTCCAGTGATATGTTATAAAGATCCCATGATCCCACTTTTCTAACAATTGGCATTACTTAACACAGTGGATTGATTAGGCAAGAAATGACAGAAATGAGCAAGATTAGAGATGTGTTCAAGAATGTAATACACACTTTGCAAACATGCAATGACGCTAGTATTAGGGATGAACGCCGACCAGTTCTTTGACAGACTCATTCCTTTTCATAATAAATATTTCTGTAAATCTAACTTTGCTGTGAATCTCGGCGCTTCACTTGGGACCTCGGCGCTATGTGTTCCCACCTCGGCGCTTGATTTCATATTTGACATGCCAATATCAGATGTGAAAAAGCTTTGTTCACCACGCCGGTCGGCCCCGACCGTCACTCAAAATTAGTGACCACCACGGAAATGCTTCCGACGAGGACTATTAATTACGTACCGACCGACACGCATCCTGCCAGTCGTGGATTATAATTTATAAACAATAGACCTAGTCGCACGATACGTAGCGGCTAGTCAAATTTGTGGAATTAGCACCTCTTTCTTTGTAAGTAAATACTTTCTGCGATAGACACAGTCTTTAGATTTAAAGCTAAAATTATTTCAAAATCAATTCCACCTCGATATAACATGGTCAAATCGGAGTTCACGATCAGTTCACGCTACTCAAGAAAAAAACAACGTGTTTATTGCGTGATTTGGTAAAATACATTTGAACTGTTATCATTGCGAATCATGTAAAAACTCTTCTTTCAAGACCTAATTTACCTTTTAAAAATTGCAAATCACCTCTTTCGAAAGCTGTCATGCAGTTTTCAATTGAAATCGATGCCAACACATCGTGCTACGACATCGCTTTACTTCCGCAATGTAATTTTTATGATCACTACCATTCGGAAAACTTCGGGTTCTACCGGCATTACCATGCGTCATTTTGATTGGTTAATGGAATTTTTGACCCATCGGGTCAAAGGACACATGCTAATGTTTCACAAACATCATGGCGGGTCTGTTTTTTTTATCGAAGCGATCAAGTGATCAAAAATAATCGCTCCCGATAAAAATAAGTCGGATTGACGAGATATATAATATACACGTCTTATATCTTGATGCTGATTTAGGAAAACATGACCATGCTCCATGATGCTCGTATTTTAGAAACCATGCCCAAATTGTAACTCAATCTTCTGTCACAGTTCAACGCCTGTTATCGCAATTGAGAGGGCCACCCACAGAACTCATACTGCACAGGGTGTTCTTTCACTGCTAGAATTGGGTAGACAAGACAATAGTACTGGCTTTAATACCTCTCAAAATAATTACAAGAAATAAAGCACAGAACAATACAATGAATAATGTCACTAAAATAGGGGATTGCTTAGGGAAGTGTGCATTGGTGATAACTCACAGTTCCAGAATGTAGAAATGGACGACAATCAAGGACTGCAACACAACAACGTCGAAATACCGGAGTCTTGCTTGCAGAGAGACGCTGTTATTCTGGAAGGCACCGCTAAGCAGTTCATACAAGTCTCACAGAATGATGATCCAAGCCTGTATCACTTGTCACACAATGTCGTAGCAGCACACACAGGACCCCAGCTGTCCTGAGTCTGTCTAATTTATAGGCATGATTCAAATAACAGCACACCTGGTAGATTCCAATTCTCCTTCCAAAGTTGTAAATGCTCCTTTGTTATGTAAATCACAAGCACACCTGGTAGATTCAACTGTCCTTCCAGAGTTGAAAGCAAATATGACCTGTCAATCACTTTTATGACAGTTATCACAAGGCAATGCACACTGTTTCTTCCCATGATTCCATGCACACTTCCATTTGCAGGGTTTGAGGTAATATGACAAAAACATAAAATATGGGATGCTGACATCTTCAAATGACAGAACTTTGAGTCATAGGCAACATACAATGTTCAACAAAACAAAAAACTTGAAGCTTGGTGGTAATTGAACATCGAGTTACAATTTGGGCATGATTTCACAAAAATGTACATGGTTTGTTGAAATTGTTTTCTAGTTTTAGTGATTATTAACATGATACATCCAACATTTCTTAAGCTTGTCAAAATAGTCCTAAAATAACCATATTATTACATAACAGATCTAGTAAGATTTAGTATGCCCTGGTTTAGCCCATAGTTAAGTTTCACCAGTAGGTCTCCTGCATATGTTCCAAACAAATACTGTAGTGTTCAACATGCATAAACCAAGAAGCCAAATATACAAGTACAGTTGAAGCAGGATTATGTGAACTGGAAATCAAGTCTAACTTTAAGGATATTTTGGGATGTCATATGAGCAAATTGAGGGAAACATGTTCTAAACTTTTAAAAACAATGATTTTCTGAATCTTGCAGATAGTTTCAGCTTTACTTTCAACATTTTTGTTTTAGATTTATTTGCTAGTGTTTTGTTTTGCTAAATGTTTAAACGGATTAGAACTTGTTACATGCATTATTATTGCCTATTCTTGGGAGCAGACAGCCAGGCATTTTCATCTCCTAGCAACCATCACGGTGAAAACAAAGGCTGAAAACAGTACTTTCATGGGATGTTTATTGAGACTGCTGAACAGTGTAACAAGAATACTATGTCTAACGTGTATAAATTTGGTTGCTAAGGATTGTTTCATGTTTGAATTTGTGCTGTTTTTCTCGACATATAGTTATGAAGTATTGCAAGCTTGACACATGTTCATGCATGTTGTTTATGTATATAAATGTATATCTCATTTGCATATAGTAATCAACACATAAGGAAACATTTAGTTCATCTCTCATTTCATTTGTGTGTCAGTGAAACACTAGAGTATGATATAGTTAAGTATATCTTGAAATTAATTCATTTATTCACAAGTATAATTCTGTGGGTTTTTTTGTTGTTGCAGGAAATATTGTGATGCTCTTGCTGGATATTGCCTGGACTGTAGCTGTTGTTGTCAAGACCAGATAGACAGACAAGAATTTGTTGACAAATGTTCAGAGGAAATGAAACCATTTCAGTGGTGCTTTGAACCCAAACAAGGATCTGAATGCTCCTGTGATTTTACAACCCCTGCATTGCCAGTCAGCAATAACATAAGCACCACTCACAGCAGTAGTAAGACCAGTAGTAACACGATCAGTACTCAGCAGCAGTCAACAGGTTTGTGTTTCACTGGATTATTGAGGTTTCTGGTTGTTGTACATGATTTGCTACATAAATGACAATTAAATTCCAGCTTTGTCTAACTGTATAAATTAAACCTCTCATTGACCCCTGTAAGCATCGTAAGCTTAATAAGGAATTTGGTTGTTGTACAGTTAAAGAAAAAAACATATCCAACAGAATCCAAAAAATCTGATTTAGAAGTTCTCCTATTGCCTATCTCAAAATGCCTATATGCAAATGGATTTGAGTGATTACAACAAGGAAAATTATGTTTGATATACCGTACTCGACCGTGTTATTGCCCATGCCCCCGGGCAAGCGCCAACCCCCCACTTTTGCGCATTTTTTATATTCGGGGTAACATTCGGCAAAGCGTCCACCCTTTCAAAATGCAACTAATTTAAAGCTTGGTCTTTGATTATTGCTTGACAAATACTGGTAATCATTTTTTATATCATGATACAGCGTGGTGGCTATTGACCGCTGTGTGTAAACTACGCTTTGACAATGACCTGTTAATACAAGTAAAATGCAGTAAATATTTCATGCCATATTCAGTTTGCCTCTCAAAAATGGCTAGTTACCAGTTTTTTGGAAAAACCATGTCAATTCCAAGAGATCATACTTCAACATCGATAATTCACTTCCGCATTGCGTTACCGGAAAGTCTTCGGCATTTCTGATTCGTTAATAACCAACTTGACCCATTAGGTCAAAGGACACTGTTGCAGGTCAAATCAGCAAATGCATCATGGCGGAAAGTGAATTTCATTGACAGTTTGTGGACGATCTAACACATTCGTCAGTGGAGATAATGATGAGAATTTTTACTTTGACTGTGTTCCAACAGACTCTAATGTTTTTAATTTTGTAAATTCTAGTGGTACGTAATTAATATTGTAATAAAATGTGCATATTTTTTTGTGATTATTTCTGTTTCTTCATCGTAAAAATCAATGACGACGCAACTAATTTCGTAATTTGATTTTCCCTCAAAGACGTAATCTGTCACATGATGAATCAAAATTTTCATTTGCACTCTTTTTCGAGGGGAGTGCTCGGGTAAGCGGCCACCCCTAAAAATGGCGATTTTCTGAGTTGAGGCCCCTGGGCGCTAACGTGGTCGAGTACGGTATGGACACTATGACATGTAGTGGACACTTCAAAATTTGTTGCCATAGCAACTGATTTTATTATTTTTTTACGCAATTACAGAAGTCAGTGGGACATGTCCTGCATATACTGTAATACAAATTAGGAATGCTACTTGTCAGTTTAGAACAGCTATTACCAAATGTTTTTAATGCCATGATTGTTATTAATTAGTCAAATTGATATTATAAATGAATAATACTGCAAATATGTGCATTTGTTCTTTTAATAAAAAAGTCGTTTGGAAGGATTATGTTTGAATGTAAGAGGTAGTTTAATTATCCATTCTGTAATATTTTATATCATTAGATACTACCGGTACGTCTCTGAATGCCACTGCCAATGCCACAACAGTTCCCATTCCAATAGAACCTATAGTACCTTCCGCAAAATGTAAGTATAGAGTTCAGTACCAGTAGAATGCACACTTCTGCAATGTGAAAAAGTCATTAAAAACAATGAAATTTCACAAAGCAATTAAACCATTAGTTAAAGCGATGTTGAAAAACACCACCAATGCTTTGGTATGTGGATTTTACTTCAGTGTCAATTCTTGGCACCCATGAGTAAGGCATGTACAAATAACTAGCTACCTATGTCTGTCTGTGAACAATATTGATATTAAACTTGGTATACAGCTACCATATTATGAACACCAGACCTAGTTAGACTTTGGGGTCAAATCTGTGCTTATTAGATAATAATGTTAATGAGATAATTTGCATAATAATTTGTTTAGGCATAAACTTTCATCGTCTATTATTGCATCTGTTTGCACAAATCTATTGAAACTCGGTACTTGAATGCTGTTGAATTGCTTATATCATTATCTGATAACAGACGCACTTTTTGACATGCTGTTATATCAATTTAATATTTTTAATCTTGTTCATTTCAGCTTCTGTACAATGGCTGAAATGGATTGGGATTGGTATTCCTATTATTGCTATTGTTATCATTGCATGCATATGTTGCAACAAATATAAATCCAGAAATAATCAAGGTATTGTATACAATTTGTTTTAATGCCATATACATTTTATCTCCACTGTCACTGAAGACTTGACAGAACCACATTTTTCACATACAGTATACATGATTTTTTATCACCCATCAGTGTTCTTTTCTTTGAAAACCCACTATTCTGATGTTCTAAATGCATATGGAGATCCCTTGAGTTGACCTATTACATGTATTTATTTTTTTCCTTTGAGAATATCCTCCTATAATTTTTGTTTAAAAAAATGGAATTTCTTCTAATCTACCTGCCTGATTGCTTTGATACTTGACACTTAATTGTTACAACATTTCATGACTGTTGGCAGATGCGTCAATCTGTCCAGAGTCATATTTCAGAATCCTGTGGACCGATTCCGTTCATTCTTTGCATGTGCCTTGTACCTTATGTGGGACATATGCACATGCAGTGGCTTAGCGATTCGATTCAAAATGGCCGACTGGCAGCCAACTTGTTTTTTGAAAATGATGTATTTTGGACATGCTTTGTCAGTTGTCATTCAAACTTGGTACATAGAATATACATGTTAGGATACATGTCCATGACGATTTATTTAGCAATTGGATCAAAGATGGTAGACTGGCAGGCATCTTGTTTGTTTTTTTATGCGGTATCTGGACGTGCTCTGTCAGTTTTCATTCAAATTTGGCACATACACGTACTTTATACATGTTAGGATGCATGTCCATGACAATTTGTTTCAAAATATGGATGGCCGATTGACAGCCATCTGACTTTTTGGCCTTACTACTATATTTCCACAATTTATGTACCATTTTCATTCGTATTTGGCACATACATCATACATATCAGTGTGTTTCATAATCAGATCAAAGATGGCCGAATAACGGCTGTTTTTTTTTTTTTTGGACATATTACTACTACACGGAACATGTGTTTTGATGTAAATAAACAATCTGTTGTATACACCACTTGGAACTCAAGTTTCAAGGACACGCTCGCGACAACCCCTCCGCTTTAATATGGCGAGCACAAAGAGAACTTTCAAAAATTTAACGGGGACTGTGTCATTTTCAATGACTTGTTAAGAATTATTTTTATCTTGTCATTGTTAGTCAATCTGAAATTCTCATATCATAGTCGCATGGTTTGGTTTCCTCCACATACTGTTTGGACAATCACCGAATTATAACTTTTAATGAGGATAATGTTATGTTTAGTGTGAAGTATCACTTAGTGAAAATATAACATAAAATGTGTAAATTGTCATTTGTATAATATATCATGTATACATACGTCATGTTAAGTATGTAACATTCATCTATAACATTTCATTTTTTTAGGTTCAGAGTCTACAGATGGCCAAAATTCAGGTGAGTGCAGACAGAATCTTATCCTACAAGACTCATGAAATTGTTATCTATTTCTCTTATATGCATTGATTGAACAAAAAAACAATGTTGGATTCTGATTAGTTACAACATTTCAAGTTCAAAAACTTTGTGTTTTCCTTTCACTTTGTTTTGAAGTCCCTTTTTGGGTGTGGCAGGCATATTTTCACACCAAAAAAAAAAGAGTACTCTTACCTTACCTTCTCCAACCGACCTCAGTACGTCTACCAAAAATGAAGGTGTTATATTGCCAAGTTTGGGTCGCACACTTGAGTTAATGCACAAGATTGACTATGCATGTCATGGCTCCAAAACTACCGGTATTCATGTCTGAACATTACTCCAAGGTAAATTTGACAAACAGACAGACCACGAACAGACACACCAAACACATTGTCTTCCTTTGTTTGCTTCTTACACATGGGAGCAAAAAATTACATACCATATAGGAAATCATTATATTGGGTGATTGACGAGTGCTGACTTTTGTTATATATTTATAACATTTAAATGATTCACATTAGATGTTTTGTATCTTGTGTTTCTTTCACAGAATATAAAATTCTGGTAGAACAGCTATCAGATTCAGGAATCGATGATCAAAGTGTTCCAAGTTCTAGTAATTCCCAGGAATCTATTCAAGGTAATTTGAGTTGTTAACTAATTGTTAGAAACACAGTGTGTACTTACTGATATTTTAATCATGTTTGGTTTGGTATTAGGATTGTCACTGAACTTGTTAGTCCCCGTTCGGATGCAGTCCAAAAACAAGCACTTGTGTTTTGACTTCTGTGTGTGTGCAAGTATTTGTGCATGCAAGTTTGTGTCCGTCTTCATTTGTATCTTGGAAATGCTTGGTCTGATCACATTCAAACTTTACAAATACCTCACAAATTTTTGGTGACATATTCATGTCTGTTCATTTCCTGATCCAATTCAAGATAGCTGAATGACAGCCTTTTTTGTGCCAAAAAAAAATCATCAAAATCAAGCATTTCTGTCATTTCAAAACCAAATCTGGCCTGGTATGGAAAACTTGGTGCATACGATACATTAGACATTATTGCACCTTGATGCACGTCATTTTGTTTTCGTGAGAGCTGATTCAAAATGGCTGACTAGCGGATATTTGGTTTTAACAAATTCGGTTCAAGAGCCATATCTCTGACATGCCTTGATCGGTCATATTCAAACATTATATACACATCATGGCACACATATGCACATAATCATTGGACAATTCAATTCAAGATGGCTGAATGGTGGCCATTTTAATGTCAAAAATTTGTTGAATGTTTTCCGCCATTCCAGAACCACATCTCAGTCATGTGTGCATGAATTTTACTCCAAAAAAATAGTGCATACAATATGGGACCTGATGCACATCTGTTTTGTTTTCCGGATTAGATTGTGGTCATTTTGTTTCAGCAAATTCAGTTTTGGAGCCACATCTCTGACTGTTTGTGTTGAAATTTCTTAAACTTACTTGTTAAAGTATTTTCCACAGATGATGATTATGAGGGAGTGATAACATGAACTTATGATGAGATTGTTTTGACATCTAAATTTTGTGATGTTTTGTTTCATGCCTGTTATTTTTTTTCTCTGTCACCACTCCTGTGTGCAATCTTGTATACAATTTTGATATTCTTCAAAACCAAACTTCTGAATTTATAATATATTTAAATCTCTCCTCTTTCAAGTCCCTGCAGATGTACAAACAGAAGATGAAGTTACACAGCGAGCTACGCCTTACAGTGACGGTGATGAGGATGGTTCCCCAAACCATCTTGAAGACAAACCAGCCGTCAGTGGCGAGACAGCTTGTGTTACAGCTTTGCCACCACCAAATCAGCAACTGCCTACACAGTGTAACATTCTTGGTGGGATTAATAATCACAAAGATAATGAACTTGAAATGAGCAGAATGGATGATAATAAACTAGTCTCTGAAAGTAAGTGTTTTATTGCCCAATTGGTATATTGACATCACCCATGTTTCCATGCCACTTTGTTTCATGAGTTGATTCAAAATGGCCGGTTGGTGGCCATTTTGTTTCTTCTCCTGAGTTCTACTTGTTTTTTATCTCTTATTCATACTCTGCACAATGTAATGTTGTACCCAATTAAGTTCATCCACTCGTCTGTTTGTCCCTGTAAAGTCCGTCCATGTAAATCCATGCATATTAATTTGGTAATTTGCAAAATACTTTCAGAATGTTTTGCTTATTTTCTAAGTTAGCTTGAATGGGTTGAAACTTTGTACATACATGTACTGTTTATGTAGTTTCATGATTCAATTAATCTGTGCATTTTATTAATAAGTGATTTGCATATTTAATTGGTTTTAGCATGCTCTTTGTGAATCTCTGCAAGTTTATCAAATAGATAGAAACATGCATACCATTTGTATAGACAAATATTTAATAAGAGTTTATGCAATTTTATGCATATCAATTAGATAATTTGCATACGAAATACAGCTGTTGTCTGTATCATAACACCAATACAAAAAAATAGCGATTTATAATATCAATAAATATACCTGGACTAGAAAAATCCTTCATGAGTTATGAATTAATTAGTACAATTAATTTTTAATTGCTACACATTCATTTCATGTTTGGTTCATATACTCTTTTCACTGATTTTTTACTGACTAGTGATCATATTGTTCAAAAAACTCAAATTACAATTTGAATGTCTTTGAAAACAATACACATGATAGGTTACTATTTCACATCACTTTGTTTCGTAGCTTATTTCAAAAGGGTGGCCAAGTTGTTTATTTTAATGTGTCCTGTAAGCTCCTGCAAACAATTTAGAATACATTTTTTCCTTCTTTACAGACCTGAAATGTGAGCTAACAGTCACTGAAATGGAAGGAAACATTGACCTCATGGACGAGTTGGTGTTTGTGGATGTTCCGTTGTGCGGTAAAAACGCTGTGGATTATCTTGTGCAGGAGTTTACTGATATCAATCCAAATAGAATGAAAACTGTGAAACACCATTCTGGTCTTAACGATTCTGCCACAAAGAAAGTTTTTCAGAATATGAAATCAAAAAATCCTCAACTGAAATGTATGGAGATTATACGATTTCTAAATCATCTTGAAAGAAATGAAGTTGTTGAGGTAATACAACAATATCACAAGGAATGTCCAGCGTGTCAAGTCTATTATGAGAAAATTGGGAACCTGAAGTGTAAGCTAACAGTCACTGAAATGGAAGGAAACATTGACCTCATGGACGAGTTGGTGTCTTTAGATGTTCCGTTGTGCGGTAAAAATGCTGTGGATTATCTTGCGCAGGAGTTTACTGATATCAATCCAAATAAAATGAAAGCTGTGAAACACTATTCTGATCTTAATGATTCTGCCACAAAGAAAGTTTTTCTGAAAATGAAATCAAAGAACCCTGCTTTGAAATGTGTGGAGATTATACGATTTCTTCAAAATCGTCTTGGAAGAAATGAAGATATTCTGGTAATACAAAAATATCACATGGATTGTCCAGCATGTCAGGTCTATTATAACAATATTGAGTGCTTATCTTCCATTCCTGCATAAAAAAGAGATGGCTATAATCCAATGTGAAATGCTAGAAGGATTAACACAGTTTAAGTTGAATTCAAATGGAATTGTCAAGTGGAGCCTATATGACTGATTGTCTGTCATCGCCTGCTTCAACTTTTTAGCTCTGTTGTCATTGAAGATGACCGACCTGAGCTCATGGGTTGACCACACCTGTGGTCTTCCATCAATTTTTTTCATCAAACAACTTCTTCTCCAAAACCGTCAGCTGGATTGCTCTGCTATTCATACCACACATACCTGGGATGGTCCTTTGTCAGATTTGTTCATTTCATGACATGTAAACCTCTATGTACTTTTGGACAATTTTTGTCATTTATGGTTAAAAATGATTTTTTCCACCACTGTCAGATTGCTTTGAAATTTAACATGAATGTTGTTGACATGGATTACACTCAGACTTATTATTTTCATGGCACCATATGCAAGGGTCAAGTTTTATTGCATTTTCGACTTCTTCTTGAAACTGCCTGCCACATTGATTTGAAATTCATAATTTAGACTGGACCTCTCTCAAGTTTGTTCAAATGGTGAAGATATCTTCATTTTTGTGAAAGTTGTGTTTTTTTTTATTAATGTTTTGGATTCCTTCACTTTCCCATATGTTATATATGGGCTATGTATCAACTGTTGGAAGCTAGGCATTGTCTTTGAAAATGAACTGGATGGGCCAATGTTTTCCAAAAATGGTTTATATGTTTGCTGCTTTTATTTGTGCGATACTGAACAGTGAGGGTTGGAGGGAATCAATAAAACACCTCTCCAAAATCTTCAAGGCCAGGTTAGGGTCATCTCAAGATCACATGTCATATTGACTGTACATTGTCATTCACATGTACAGTAACTATAAAATGCAAAAATATATTCTGGTAATAGTGACAACAACTTTCAGCTTTAATTTCCTGTATATACCCACATTATCAATTATACATATCCATGCATTACATACACAAATACATTTCCTCTTAGAGGATATGCCCTTCCAGTGACCATGCATTGCCACAATTACTAATCTGTCATAGATTCCACTTCTCCCATTCATCTACCGGGTAGTAACTGCACTTGTCAATTACAGCAGAGCTTTACCGACCACAAGGTCGCTTGTTACTTTTTCGACTTCTTCTTAAATTTAAACTACAAGTCAGATGTCTTTGATACTTGGTATGTATGTACCTTGAGTAGACCTCTCTTAGATTTGTTCATTTCGTGATGATATCTTCAATTTTTTAATATTAGTGCATTTTGGTAAGAAGTGATATATACTTGTTAAAAACAGCAACTGATTGCTATGATATTATACTATGACAGAACCCCACACCCTCCCCGTGGCTCAGTTTCCAGGTGGTCAACATACATTAAGTTCTCCCAATCATAGTATTCCATGCTTCGCTTGTGAAAGTACGGCCGCAGGATACACCGCATCACTCGTGAAAATAACTTCCATATGCAAAGGGTTCTGTCATAGTATCTCAGGTGGACCTCTCTCAGATTTGTTCATTTTCAGTTCTTCAATTGAAAAGTGCATTGCTACCGGTAACAGTGGAGCTATATCTCAGCCGACAGACTGCTTGTATCAAATTCATATCACACTTTCATCCCATGTCAACAAGAAAAATTTTGAGTTATAAAGAAAAATTTCTCCACAATGCAGTGTAAAAATACCAATTTTGACCTTTTTTTATGACATTTAAGACTATTGTATCTTGAAACATTGTCTGGTCCCCCCATTTTTGGTAGCCTCATGATACATTGTATGAAGTTGTATTGATGAAATACGAGGCCACCATCCAAAGTAAGGAACAGTGGGAGTCAAAAAAAAAATTGTTTCTATATACCATAATATATTTTTCATCATATCTACAAAATTTGGCTGGTGACATGATATATTGACATTGTTGCAAATTTTGAATAAATTGACGTATCACAGTAGATGTCAAAAGTTAAATTCAGTGCAGACCTCCTTAACCATTTACAATTATGATTAGAAACAAAATATTGAATTCAGTACGAAGTAGGAATGACGAACTGACTTAATATATCATTTTTCAAAAGATAATTTTGCTTGAAGTACAATTTACTTATTGTAGAGATATCATCAAATTGTGTTGCCTTGATGAGTAATGATCAGTTATGTAATCCCATTCCATCGGCGATCACATCACACCTCAATTTGATTGAGAAATCATATAATGCACAGCATTTAATTAAATTTTTGTGTGAATAATCAAACCTTGACCTGAAAAAGTGACTTTTTTTAATAAATTAATCCAGCTTTATAAATGTGATACTCGTACATGTAGGTGTTAAACACACCAAGAATTTGCCGTATGTTTGGTGTGTTATTACAGATTTAAGCCTCCTCATTACAGAGCATAGCAGTTGTTGCATTAGACTTGTGGTCCTGAGTACATAGCCAGAAAGGGAGGAATTGAAAGTGTGCCACAGATACACCGCAAAAAAGGAGGCCAAAGATACTGGCAGATTGGGATGGGACTTTGGAGGGAATCTCGGTTAAGGTTGATGTCTGCAGGTGCTCATGCTTGACTTGGTCTTATACAGTCAGTGAGATATCACGTTAAGTTGCCAATATACTGGTAATAGGAAAATACTGTAAAATACTTAATTTATACTTGGATTTTATTTTTCGCTATTTTCGAAAGGGCTGATTTAGTGAAAATAAAATCTAGCGAATATACCTTTTTTCCTATATTTTACATTCAACTTGTCAAAAATCAGTGAAAATAAATTTCATACAAAACACCCAAACAGTTTTTCAACAAAAATAAATTCCAGCTAAAATAAAGTATTCTACAGTAGCACAAACATAGTACTCTAAAACAATTCATTTTCAGTGGAATTTCACTATTTAAAGATTTCAAGCAATTTCTGTTTTTGTATATATTTGACATAATCGATGTGATTCAAGAAACCATGCTTTTATGTTTGTTTTAATAAATGGTTAATTTCAAGGGTGTCCACAAATCTTAGTATTATTCTGCAGTTCCAGAAAGCCATTCTGTATCATATCTTGTATGTAGTCTAGTTGGTTGATATATATATTATCAGAGGTACATTACTTGGGGTTTGCAACTCGCATAGTACTGTATGGTGACATCATGTCAAGATCCCATTCAAGTCTCTTCTCGTAGATAGCGAGACTGAGGCTACGACCTTCTGACATGACACATATCAATGTTCAAGGTTTGTAATGAAAAAATAAAACTTTTCTTGTCGCTATCATAGTGAAAAATGTGATACATCGAAAATGTACAGAAAATATAGTTCTCGTAATCCGTCATATCGTGAGCAGCTATTTTGATCCACCTGGACATCCCAGTATCCTAGTTACCTCGGGCATGCGCATTCGCATTTTTCTGAGTTGGAACGCTTATGTGAGCGCGAGATTGTGACGGGATCTTGGTATCATGTCACCGTAGTTACAAACCCCAAGTAATGTACCTCTGATATTATATAACATAACTACATGTAATATTTGTTATTTCAGTGTACATAATTGCTTTTCTAAAATCAAGTACCATGTTGTATTCTATATGTTACAGTAAATTGGACTGCTCAGGGTGTCAGTTTGCTAGCCAAGGGATACGTGCATGCATTCTGAATTTTGCAGGGAAAGAAAGGGGTATGCTTTTTGAAGTTTGCATGCATTTGCATGGAAGTCTGAAAAAGACTGACACCAAGTGAATAAATTACTCATAAGTCAAGAAATTAAGGAGAACAAAGTGAGAAAGGAGAAAGTGCTTTGATAGACCTTGTTTTAGTGTTTAGTGCACAGAACATCCTGGAGAGGGCACACAAGACTTCTGTGAAATCAAAAACTAATTACCACCACGACTAAAATCAAAATGCTCTTATTTTGGAAAAACAATTACTTTGTTTGAACAAGGAACTAAACTAGTCCAACGAGATATGCTTACTTTGGTCAACTAGCAGGAATAATAAGATTGACAAGGAAATTTGGCAAAATAAAACTTGTTTAGTCATAAAATTAAGCTCAACAATGAAGACATTTGCAAGACTGATCTATTTCTTAGATAGCACTCGCCGGATATGTGTTTGATATGTAGGACCATGTATAAATCATTTATGCCTCCAAAATCCTTGCATGATCACGAAATGAATGCATGTACATAACCCAAGCTGTACGTGTGAAGTTTGAATAGGATGTGTTTGAATACAGGTAAAGGAAGAGGTGCATATAAATCCCCATTTTTAGACTTTATCTGAATAGTGACTAATATAGACTAACTGTAAAATACTTTATTTTCGCTTGGAATAAATTTTCGCTGAAGGAGTGATTCAGTGAAAATAAAATCCAGCGAATATACCTTTTTTCCTATATTTTACATTCAACTCGCCAAAAATCAGTGAAAATAAATTCCATGCAAAATACCCAAAAAGTCTTTTCAGCGAAAATTAATTCCAGTAAAAATAAATTATTTCACAGTATAAAAAAAAATGAGTTGAAACTTGAATGCAATACTGTTGCCAAAGAATTGAATACACAATATAAAAAAAAAAAAAAAAGGACAAGAAAAATATGTATTACTTAGTACACAAGTTATCAAGTTTAAGAATTGTATAAAGTTTCACTATGAACAATCATGGCTCTGGAACAGCATTCAATAAAACAATATAGGCCCCAGTTGAAAATTTTGGATTGGTCTTTAAAACAAATTGATGTGCATCAAGGTTCCATAATGTTCAATTTATGTACCAAGTTTCAATGAAATCTGTCAATGCATGAACAAGTTCATAATGTTTGATTTTGATGAATTTTTAGCTCCGCTGTCGACTTTGATGAGTGATTGTCTGTGTTGACTTCTTTTAAAAAACTACAAGCCTATGCACCTTGGGTAGACCTCTAAGATTTGGTTATTTCATGATAATATCTTCAATTCTCTAATTTTAGTGAATATTTTTGGTAAAAAAATGATGTTTTCGACTCCAAGATGTACTATCGTAAAACAGATAAATTTCAATACACAGAGAATAGCAATAGTTTAATAATCTCATGTCCGCTAACTTGCATGCAAGTTTGCATTGATCATCTCTGAATCCCTGACAAAATCAAATTTGTGATTAACACCTACCACCAGAATTTATAGTGAAAATTAAATTTAAATTTCAAAATCCAAACCATGTTGTGATAAGCAAATAAACTGGCCTAAAATGTTATAATTGCATTCATCATTCCCTATAGCTCATCACTGAAAGACGCAACATAATGAAATCATTTTATTTCACTTTTACATTAAGCATGTAAAACCTGCTTGTCATGCTAATGAACACGTCATTAAAGGCAGTGGTCAACATGCAACACATGTTCGAATTACATGTAAACGAACGATGTATTTAACACATTGCAAATGTCGCTATGTTTCCATATCAACCAAAGTCTGAAATGTGAACTAAAAAAAAATCATTTTACAACAGCTGTTAGGTATATCGTATACAATATATCATGGCTAACAAATGTGAAGGACAAATATACATGAACAGAAAGATGGAAACCAAACTAGTCTATTTTTGATAACAATAAGAAAATATATTTTCATAAATTTTAAGAATAAATACTATATAAAAGCGTTTATGCATCACGCAAAGTGGTCAGAACAATCTTATAGGACTCATCTTATCAGATATCTGATGGAAATAATCAGATGAAAAACACAAAGTTCAGATTGTACAGCATTCTATGACACTGTCGGATTAATCTGATGAGAAAGAAACACATTAGATTTTTTGAAATTTATATATTACTCAGTTTTTGTCTGATAAAATTAGTCTGATCATCTAAACTAGCCTTAACACTAGCATAAACAGTAAAACCTGTCTATATAAAACCAAACTCTTTTTTCCAGTTCTTCTGTGATTGCCCCATATTATTTTACTGAATAAGTTATAAAGTCTGCTGCAGATGAAACAGTACAGCGAAAGGCACAAAGCTGGGGTAAATACCAATAATCTGCTTGCATTCAAATATTTAAAGAGTGATTGGCTCATATCTGAACATTGTCTACACCCATAATTAATGTGTGCACGTGTCTTCACGAGACAAAATGAGGCACTTGCTTATTGGATGAGCCATCTCATTAATATTAATTAATACTAGCATTGATGTCACAATACCACTTCTGGATTGGTCAATTATTTGAATTCTACATCCATTCAGATTTATAAAAATCTATATTTACAGAATGTTTATAATGACCAGTTTTATGCCCTCCACTGTATTCTGTTTATAATCGTTATTTATAGTTACAACAATGTTTTCTTGGTATATTTAGTGCTTGAGATTTACCATGTATATACATTTAATAACTTAAGGTAATATTCAGTACTTTGCACAAGAAAACAATTTTGTACTCAACTGCCAGCAATTGTGTTTTCCGTAACACAAATCTGATAGAAGATGAAGAACCATTCAGTGATGATGTCTTGCCCTCCCCGTGCTCCACAAAGAAACATTCCGTTTATGGAAAATATTCACAAATTTCAATAAAATTTACCATAATGACAAAATCAACATTAATGTGAGCATTAAATCCGTCTTTAGGCCAATATTTGAAACCTGGTATGGATCTTGACAGCATCACCTCCTAGATGATCTTATGAATTTTTGGATTTACTAGTCTTGTATGTTTCATTTTGCAATTTTTTAAGTTTTCTTTTTTTTGTTATAGCTTGGCCATGCATTCTCTTTTGTTTGTGTATTGGCCATTGTAAAAACTCTAAAAAATGTCACCTACTCTAAAAAATCAACCACCTAATTATTTGGCGAATTTTTGTAATTTATTGACCTCCACAATTTTGACCTCACCAGAAATTGCTCTCCATAACTATTCTATTTCTGCAACTGTATATACCGGTAACCCAACTTTTATATTTGTTGAACTTTTACTCTAAAAAAATTTGCTGAAAATTTGTGGTTACTTTGTATTCTAAAAACCCGACCATTAAAAAAAAAAAAGAGTTGTCGGAATTTTAGAGTTTTCACGGTAGTATAATCCATTTCAATGTGTGTTAAGTAATTAAATAAATATAAATATTGCAGATTTTTTAAAATTCAATACACATTGAAAGATTTTGGTATAGATTGGTATAAATACTAAAATGAGGAGGCAGTAACATCTGGAGTGTTTTACACATTTTGCCCAAAATACATCGGCATACGTTAGTAACAGTATGGTTGGTTTTATTTACAAACTATAATTACTGTTGTTGACATTTTGGTCTAGTTCACCTGCATAAAGGAAATGTGCTCTGCTGAGCTGGCAGTGTTGATTAGTTTATATACTTACAAAAACAATATATTATTCAATTCCGAGTCTAATTTTTAAATCAAAAAAACTTTAGATACAACTCTCGTATGCTAAGGGTCTTTGAGTACAAATATCAATTATTTAAAATAAATTACTGATTTAATAATTGCCTTTTGAACCAGATGCCTGTGGCTAATAAAACTCTGTCCTTCGAGATGTACTATACTATGAAAGCAATCTGTCCACAGTAATAAGGTTTTATAATACATACCACTTACAGTCTGTGGTACTCATGTACTAAGTTTAATTTCAATCTGGTAATTGAGATATCAGAAAATTGTAAAATTTATACAAATTAGGTAATAATATGCATGGATTTTAACCCTAAAAGCACCTATGTATCACATTTGATTTAAATTTGACAAGTGGTACTGGAGATATCAGTGGAAAATGTATAAATTGGTTAATTTATGCAAATTAGGTAATAATATGCATGGATTTTAACCCTAAAAGCACCTATGTATCACATTTGATTTAAATTTGACAAGTGATACTGGAGATATCAGTGGAAAATGTATAAATTGGTTAATTTATGCAAATTAGGTAATCAATATGCACAGAATTTAATCTTATATTAAACATGTATATCACTTACCACAGTGTACCTATATGTACCAAGTTTCATTGAAATCTGATATGTGGTAATTGAAATATCAGATAATTGCCCAATTTATGCAAAATAGGTAATTATTATGTATGGATTTCACCCCTAAAGTAACCAGGTCTGTAGATTATCTAAAAGAACCAAGTTTCATTCAAATTTATGGTACCAGAGATATCTTTGAAATACCTATAATTTGTGCAATTACTATTATTACTAAGCAAAGATTGCATGTTCAAAACGAATCAGGTCTGGGCATTCTCTAAGAGCATCTATCCTACCAAGTGTCATTGTAACATGAAAATTAATTCTTGATTGATATACAATGATGAATTATTAAACTAGGTGATTATTAACCCATAACTGATCAGATCTGTACAAGGGCATATACCGTATGTATCAAGTTTCGTTTAAGTGTGTAATCATTCTTGAGATATCGTGGAATACCAAAAATTTGACTAATTATTATGCAAATTATGTGATTATTATGCAACCCATAATTGATCAGATCTGTACATTGTCCCAGGGCATATATGTACCAAGTTTTATTTAAGTCTATCGTTATTCTTGAGATATCGTAGAATACCAAAAATGTGGCTAATTATTATGCAAATTAGGTGATTAGTATGCCTGGATTTCAAACCAAAACTAAACAGATCTGTACAATGACTTAGGGCATCTACATAGTAAGTTTCATTAAAATCAGACAAGCGGTTCTTGAGATATTTGTGCAGAAGACATACATACAATAATCTACTCTATGCATCAACCTGACTTTGTCTACTGGGAGTAGAGTTGAGTTGAGTTTTCTGAATCAAATGACGATCATCTGCACTTATACTGTAATCGTCTGCCATCTCATCGTATTCACTATCGTATGCCGAATCAGATGAAATGTGCCGAGTTATCAAAGGAATTTCCAGTTTTCCAGCTTCATTGCTGCAATTACTTGACACAAGATTTACAAACAACTTTGCCGTTTCATCAGGACATAGTGACTCAACTTTAAATGATTCTGACTCAGTGTTAGTAGTTTTACACATTACCTTACTAGAATAATCATCAGGTACCTGGCTGTTTAAACAATTATCAGAACTCCCCCTACTGCATGTTTCATTGTGCTCTACAAGGCTGTTGGATTCATTGCTAATGCCCCCTACCTGGGATGTATCGTTATTGTGTTTAGTCTGGTGACCATCAGAATGTTCCACATCCTTACTTATCGAATTGAGTGGCCTTGCGTAATACTTTTTTGAAAACTTGCCCAGTTTGAAAATTATAACAATCACTACGGGTACCAATAATACTGTAATCAGCATTACTGGTACAATAATCCATGCAATATTTACATGTTTCTGTGAATTTGAAGCAATCATCATTACTCCAGGTTCTTTGATTGTTTTATAAGATGTCATGTTTTCTTTTGTTCCAACAGATGACGTACATGTATTAACAGTTGCTGGAAGAAAATAAAAAAAACATAGAATCAATCTTCAGTAGCTTATATGTATGCAGTTACTGAGTCTAACAGAATCACAATTTCATAAAATCAGTGATTGGTGAATGGTGGTGGTAGTGATGGTGGTAGCGGAGGGTTCATTCACATAGAAAAGTTATACATGTTTGTAAGGTACATGTAGGTGTCAGAATAATTCAAACCTCGAAGATGACAGATAAATGGGGATTTTATATTTTTGGCATTATTTTTGAAATTTTAGAAAGTTACCAAAAATATTTGCCAAAAATAGAGCATTGAAGATATCATCACAAAATGAGTCCAGGAGTCCAGTCAAGGTACTTACATACCAAGTATCAAAGCAATTTAGCTGGTATTTTTCAAGGAAAAATCGAAAAATAGCATTTTCCCCCAAAAAATATTCGCCAAAAATAGAGAATTGAAATTATTGTCAGTGAATGAACAAATCTAACAGTGGTCCACCCAAGATGAAATTGAATAGTGATTGAGCTGGCAGCTTTAAAGAAGTCAAGAATACAATTGTTGACAGACAACAGACAGACAACAGACAGACAATTACCTATATGAACAGCTCCGCTTTGTCATCTATGACAACAGCAGAGCTAAAAAATATCATTAATGATGGTCCTAAGTGTTTTTGTGAGTCAGACTGAGGAGATAATGAATTGCTTACCAGAAATAGTAGTTAACGATTCCTCCTGTGTTGGATAATGCTTTAATTTGAATTTGGCATCTATCTGGTCTGTGGGTGCTGGTGGGAGGTATGGGGGATTGTTAATCTGCATACAATGATATCCACTCAGTACACCAGGTCTGTCACAATCAGATATATAGATAGATATACCAGGATAACAATACCAACATTCATCACAGAAATCAGATAACTCATCAAGAAAATAACCTGCAGTAAAAACAATATAATCAACACAATGGTATGAGAGGGCAGTATTCATTATACATGGGGTATATCAATCAAATACCTGCAGTAAAACAATGGATTCACCACAAGGGTGTGAGAGGGCAGTATTCATTATAAATGGGGTACATCAGACAGCTTATCAATCAAATACTGTAAAATGACCAATTTTCACTGGGTTTAAATTTCACTGATTTAGCATTTCAGTGGGTTTTAAATTCACGGTTTCATCATTTAGATAATGTGTTCTATGCTCAATTTTACATATTCACTGGGTTTTAATTTAGGGCATTTTCCAGTCAGCGAAATAAGCACCAAGTGAATAATTACGGTAACCCTTTTACAGTACCTGCTGCAAAAACAATAGAATCATCATAAGGGTGTGAGAGGGCAGTGTTTACAACACATTTGCTACTGGTATGTCAGCTTATCAAGCAAATACCTGCAGTAAAGACAATAGAATCAATACATTAATGTGAGAGGGCAGTGTTTATGGTACATAGGTTTAGTGCATAAAGAAAATTCACAGATTTTTCAGTGAAAAAATGAATGATGTGTCCATGTGTTGATTTATTTTAGCAGATTTAATTCACAAAAAACATAGCAAAATTAAAAGTCAGTGAATAATTTCACACTTTACAGGTGCCCAGAGATTCCCTGTGAGGCAACTAATTGCACTAATTCACTGAAATTCCAGTTTATAAAAAAAAAAATAAGGATAAAAGTAAAGAAAATCATGGTCATTTTAGAAAGTCCGTTTGTGTTAGATTTAGTTAGAGGAGCAATGGCATTGTGTCATGTTCAAAAGTTTAGCAGAAATACAAATAATATGTTTAACAGTATACGACTCATTTTGCAAACCAGAAAAATACTATAATCATCGTTATTCAGCTTAGTTCTATTACGTATGGAGCTTATAGTTAAGTAGTTATTTAAAGGGGAAGTCAAGCCAAAGAACATAATGCTCCCCAAGGAAAGAGCTCCACAAATGTATAAGAATGCAATTTACAGTTTTTGTATATCACTTTTCTTTCTCTCTAGATATTCGACTTTTCACCAATATTATGTAGTCCGCCATCTTGATTCTCCAGCAAAGGATTGTGGGTAAAATGTGACATCATATCCACTGTTGTCAGAAATTGAGAAAATGCCGAAATCCAAAACGTTTAGAACAGAATCAGCAAACTTCTTTGTGTGGAGTCTGGTCAAACCCTGGTGTTTTTATTATTAGAGGACGCTTACGCACGTAATCATTCCATATTTGGATTCGCATTTCCTTTTAAGGTAGAATGAAAATACCCTGTAAATTACCGCAAAATTACGGCACCCTGTAACTTATGGCACTATGTATAATATTCAAATAATTATTCCACTATGAAATATAATCATACAATCCCATTTCATAATTACAGCATGTGATGACTGAATACACCAAATAAATACAGTGTTCATATACGTAGCAAACGCAGAGCTTGACACTAAGCTTATTTTAAACCACTATTGAAAAATATGTGTGAGCACATGAACCTTGTCTTTAAGCAGTTTGTTTATAGCTCAGGGTCAAAGGGCTGGTCTTGACCCCGAGTTCTGAGACATGTGTGAACTCAGGGTTAAAACAGTGCCCTCTATGGCACAAAATGGTATCATCTCATTATACTACAACATGCAAGAAGCTAGCTCTTGTGCCTTGCAATACTTGAACAGGGGAGGCAAAAATAAGAATAATTACAATTTGGCATTTTGACTTTGATGAACAGAATACCACAAAACAAGATTCATGCCGCAATGGCGATAGGAAGTTCATTTTTAAATCAAATTTTGAATCCACACAATCAAAAAGTCATAAACGAAACAAATATGGCGTTTGGACAATGTTGAAACCGTCTCAAACAATAAAGTGTAAAAAGGAATAACAGACATACACAAGTTACACAGTGTTCTCAGCAGCCATTTTTGTTACTTCTAAACCATAAAAGACATGAATGGGAGTGAACACAGAGTTAAAATATAACTTGTATGCAAAAGTTTCATACAATGACAAAAATAAAATAAATCTTTTATTTGTCAGCCTTAAATTGATGTTATGATTGTATTCATATTAAACATTTTCAAATAAAACACATTTTTCCATATATCTGCAATATAAATAATAGGAATGTCGATGAAAAAAAAGTGAGAGTTGGGTCATTTACTAACTTAAAGGTACATTTGACATTTCTCATATTACTCAAAATGTTTTGATGAGCAATGGGTGTTAAATCATCTATAAATACTGAGCTGATTGTAATCCAGTCCATTAGAAAAATGACTGACAGAATTCACAAATTCTGCAGATCAAGATCCTATTGAAAGTGAAAATAAGTTTTGTATTCAAAAGAAGATGTGGCTCAACAGAAATGATGAGGCGTTTCCTGGAATGGCAGATGTTTTCAGGAACCTAGCTTCCAAACAAAACTTTACACAGTGAAGTGAAACCGCACAAATAAACTATTTGAGGTTACCGAACTGGTAAACTTTTCCCCCTATGAACTTTACATAGCTCCAATAATGTGTGAACTATGTCTAGACAGACCATTCACACAATATAATAAACAGTTCAGCCACAGTGTAAGCTTAAATTACTGCTTTAATGACAGCATGCATGCACACTTTGCCCCAATAGTTTGTGGTTATATACTGTAATAGTTAAATTTTAACTGACTTTTACAGTACAACTATTTCAACCCCATATACATGTAGTCTTTTTTTTTGTTTTTCTTGACCACTGATTTATTATTTTTTTTTTTTAATTCATGCTAAATTTTGTGCTAAATAAAATATCAATCTACCTATACACTGACTGCATATAACTTTGCCCTACTTGTTTTAGGTACATGTCAAACCTTAACTGACCTTTACGGTACAACTAGTTTGACCTCAAATACACTGCATAACTTTGCCCTACTTTTTTGAGGTACATATCTAAATCGATCCCTAGCTGACTTTCAACTGGTTTGCATATACTGCAGCTGCCAAAATACTTAAAGAATAACACAAGAATTTGCTGAAGTTGAGTGAATTCTTTTATTTAGATGGCAGTAAAAACTAAAATGAAATACAGTAAGTGTAAATTGGTGTCAATAGTTTCACATTCCATGATATTAAAGTGTGTTTTATCAAAGAATACTCTCATTTATATTTCACTGAATGAATTATCATGATTTGAAGATTTTTTGGCATTCATGAATTTTAAGACAAAATTGCATTTAAGACAAGATTTCACTAACACTCTGAATTATAAAATTTCACAGTTTTCACTGACTCGCGAATATTTGTCTCTCATAAATTAGAAGCAGTTTACAGTGAACATTGTGCTGTTACATGAAGACCATAAATGTGGGTGAAATGTCGTAATATGTAAAATATGTACATGTAACAGGAAACCAGCATTTAATAGACACTTGAATACACTTGAAATGAAACTGTTTGCATTCCATGACGTAATTCTTATGACAGTATAAAATACACAGCAAAACCAAG